>NC_062572.1:63192724-63495416 GCF_022837055.1 Prionailurus viverrinus | reverse complement strand
GCTGTACGACTGCAATTTCCCACTACATGATCTCCCTGTTTTCTTTTTGTTCCTATGCTAGTTCACTTTTCCTTCCTAAAGCCTAAAACAATCAACTCTCCCTGTACTTAAATTCATTTGGTGGTCCCATTGCCTACAGTATAATATCTAGTCTCTTCAGTGTAAGTTATCATTTCCTGTGACTTAATTCCCACAATGCCACAACTAGTCTTTCCCAACAAGGACAGAATGCTATTAGCACTGACATTTTGGACAACATTATTCTTGTTTCTGTGGGACTGTTATAGGTTATTGAACATCCCTTGATGCCTAGTATTTATTGGTACCAGGGTGGCCTAGCACTGTGAAATCAGAACCACTGCACACATTTCCAAATTCCTCTTCGTGTTTGATATAGACCCCAGAGTGAGTAACCCTGAAACTTTGCTATTCTTGTCCAAATATGCTGAGCATCCATAGATTCTCAACTTTGTAGCTCACAGTGCAATGTTGAATACACACCATTAAATCAATTTTTGTTTGAATGAATTGAATTAATACAGCAAAAATTGACTCAAAGGTATTTTTTAACTACTCTCTTTATTTGAATTGGGCTGGACATAACTAGGGATATATATATATATATATATATATATATATATATCTCCTTGATATATATATATATACACATGTATATACATATACACGTGTATATATACATATACATATATATACATATATACATATATACATATATACATATATATACATATATATGTACATATATGCATATGTACATATATATACATATATATACATATATGCATATATGTACATATATATGTATATATATCCCTAATTTCAAATTACTTAAGTAACTCTTCTTAGGGGAAAAAAAATCACCCATATGCAAAGTGAGTTAGTTGTACAGGAAATGATAACATCAGACAAAAATTTAAAAGAACCCACAATTTAGTGTAGGATTTAATGTCTAATGAATTAAAAAAAAAGATGAGTTTCTGAAAAACTGTTTGTAGGTGACTATAAAAAGTCTTGAAACCTGTTGTCTTCAGATGTGTTTCCATGAAATAGAACTATAAGTCAGTCTTCCAAAGCTTTAAAACTAGCCATACACTTCTTAGTAATAACATTCTATCATGCATGCTTTTCTAGAATATACCAGTTCATTGCAAACATAGGCAGGGAGCTCTTTCCTTGGTGACATTCTGAAGATATCATATGGGACTCTTGACTGGGGGCAGTGGCTACATTCTCCACTTAACCATTCACTCTGAAAAAAAAATAAGTTAACTGAAATCCAATGTTTATTTATTCATGTATTCAAAAGTATTTAGTGACCTTCTATTATATGTTAGGCAATCTTGTAGGAATCAAGTATGTTGGATGGAGGGAGTAAAAAACTTAGATGTGCTAGTGAGAGGTCAAGAAAAAGGGAGAGAGAGAGAATAATGTCATGCAGATATGATCCTGAAGATAAACTTCCCAGGCAGAGGAAATTTTAGATGCACTGAAATGGGAAAGTGACTGGCAAGTTTTAGGAAGAATGTGGGGACTAGTGTGCTTAGTAATAGAGAAAAGAGGAGAGCAGAGGAGTTAAAGGTAAAGAATAACAGGAGGCTAATTCATATGGGAACTTGTAAATCATAGTACCAAGAGTAAGGCATAATAAAGGTTTACTCTAAGTGAGGAGTAGCCATTGGAAAGTTTTGCATGCCTCCTGCACCACCTATGGACAGCCAGCTTCTCTTTCCCAGTAGCTGCTCTGGACCATCCCTTGAGCCGATGAGAACACTCAGTGGTAGCATTATTTGACCTTTGAAGATTGGACCTAGCAATAAGTATGTAGAGGGCTTGGAATCTATTTTCAATTATATAATTCCAAACAAAGCTACTTAATATTTTCTTCTGAAAAGATGCCCAGTTTAGAAAATTTCAGCTTTATAGCAGTTTTTGTTGTAAATATAAATGGAAGGTATTAGGGGTTGAAATAGCTAAGGTAGTATCTAATTTATTGTGGATTCAATAAAATTCTACTCCAGAGAAAAGAGGAAAGAGGAAGGAAAAGACGATACTATAGCTTATATCTAAAGAAAGTCAGTGTTTGAAGTGCAGTGTCCTGGGGTTTCTAGAACACAGGCTTTAGAGTCAACAGACCACTCCACAGTCTGGATTGCTCACTCACAATGCAGAATGATTTGGTTCAGAGTTAACCACTCTGAATGCCACTGTCTTCATCAATGAATGCTCTGTGATGATGTCCACCTTACAAGGTTGCTAGGAGGAAAAAAGAAAAAAGATATAAATCACATAAATGACATCTGACACAAAATGTATCTCTTTTTTTAAAAAAATTAAATATTTATTTTTGAGAGAGAAAGAGACAGGGTGTGAGCAGTGTGAGGGGCAGAGAAAGAGGGAGACACAGAATCTCAAGCAGGCTCCAGGCTCTGAGCTATCAGCACAGAGCCCGATGCGGGGCTTCAACCCACGAACCGTGAGATCATGACCTGAGCTGAAGTCAGACGCTTAACCAGTTGAGCCACCCAGGCGCCCCCAAAATGTACCTCTTTATAAATGATGGGTATTAATATTGTAGCAAAATACCTAAATATTAGGTATTTTGTTTATGAGGAAAATATGAATGCCCACCAAAAGCAAAATGACAAAATGTGGAGTAGATTAGAAAGACCAAGTCTTTCTAAAAGAAGCAGCTTCTTTCCTAAGCTTGCAACCATTGCCTGTGACCTGAAAGAATATATAACCTGCAAGGAATTGGGTTAGCCATGGAGAAAAAGTGTTGAAAAATAAGAACCACATGGAGATATGTTGGCAGTGTGCTTTAAGACCTGCTCAGAGGGGAGAAATTTCAGATAAAGGGCTGCGGGTGTTCTGTTCCCTTTGACAAGGCCATCCTATGGAGATGGATGCCAAAGGAGATACCTAATAGATTTATTTCATGTGTTCTGGTTCTGTTCGACAAGACCATTCCAATCTCAGACTAATATTAATTCCATTAACTACTTTTTTTCTGAATCGAATATTTACCAATTCTTATTATTATCTTGTTTCCCACATAGACCTTCTCCCAAAAAGAAAATAATTGGCCATGTAGACTTTGCATATTTCATTTCCTATGAGTGGAATTTATTCTCCAGTAGAAAAGTGTTGTTTACAGTAAGTGAGTAAACTGACATCCTGAGTTTATTCCTCAGTCTCACAAGTTTGGTTAGGGTGACTTTGTTTTAGATAGATATAGTCACAATGTGCTGATAGAGGCAGGTTACTGAGGCTGCAGGGATAAAGGCCACCATCTGAGCCATTGCGAGAAAGTTTACCGAGAAAATACATGCCACTCTGTGAGACACTGCCATCACCTTCCTAGAGGTCATATACACACATTCTCAATATTGTTTAGGACTATATTGTTTAAATTATTATAAATAATTTTTACATACATTTGTGTTGAGTCTCTACCATGTATCTAGAATTCTGTTGGTCAATGAGAATAGAAGATGTCCTAGATAGGGTATCTGTCTCCCAAGACTTTGAAGTCTACTAGACTACTTGTCAGCAAATACATTCAGGATACAGATGGTTATTGTACAAAACTATATGTTCAAAACTAAAAAAAAAAAAACAGTTTTGAGGCACAAAATTGTATGTCCTGTTCTCTGGAAGGCTCAGATTCCCATGAGCCGTTCAAGTGCAAATAGTCCACTAATAAATCCAATACCAATTTTCCTTTTCTTGTTACTCAACGTTTACACATACCATATGTCTTAATGTGTGGAACAATTATGCTTTCAAATGTCTTAAAATTTATGAATCAATCTTGATTTCAGACAATCAGATCCCTTATTCCAACAAACTATTAAAGTGCCCTAGAAATTATTGCTACATTTCAACATTCAAACTGTGTCCAATTTTTTGGCAGAACTAAAATGTATTTTTTTCAGACCATGATTTAATTCTGGTGCCTTAAAAAAAAAAAAGAAAAAAAGTCATCTTACTCATACTACCTACCACATTGCCAGCTACCTAATAGATGCCCAAATTGACAGTGACTGGTTTGATTTTCAATATAGCATGATACTTTAAGATAAAGTCTCATTGTAGAGGTGGAAGAGTATTGGACTGTTATTGGTGTGTAACAGAATGGCCCATTCATTCCATGTTTCGTAAGAGAGGCTGCCTTGTTGTCATCTGGGCATCATCACTGCCAAATTCTAACCTTTAATCTGTACCACCAGGAAAAAGCCAGGAGCTACACTTCCCAGAACCCCCTTTTCTGTATAGCTCCAGATACAGAGGGTGGAAGAGAACACAGGCCTTGAGAAGTTATAGAAGCCAAAGCAAGTGGCTTCTTAGATCCTGTAGGAGCTTCCACGCTGATGAAGTAGACTAAGACAGTGGCAGGACCTTCCTATAAACTTGGAAATTGAAGCAATTTCTCTGCCAGCCACCCACTTCACACTTCAGGCTGAAGTCATCAATGACTGTTTTGCCAACCTTGTGACCGTAGCCATCCTGACTTTCTACTCTCCCTGCTCTTCTTACATATGTGTAAGCCCTGATTTCTTTATTAATTTTTTGTATCCCTCTAATTCTTAGCAAGGCTCTGATTCCATGGCCAAAACCTGACTAACTTACAGTGAGTTACCCCTATGGAAGACTCAGATGCCTTTTCAGTTATTCAAATGAAGACAGCGTGGAGATTCACTTCTACCCTGATAGGTGTGCACCAACCATGCAACTTTCTCTGATGAAGTCTCCCTTTAGAAACCTTAGGAGAAGTTAATACACAAACCTTGAAGAGAACGTTCATTAGAGATTGAGACTAAGAAAACTGAAAGCAAGCCCAGGCTGGTTGGCTGTGAAATACCTGTTCCATGGATAACTTATAATGCTCCAAATACTATTTTTTCCCCAGCACTTCTGAAAGAACTAAATTGCTTAGGGCAGAACTTTTCACAGAATTAAAAATTAACTTAGATGTCAAAATAAAACCCTAGAATTTAATTTATCATAAAAGCTATATTCTCGAATAGAATCTAATGGACCAAAACAGATAAAGCAATTAAATGAGAAATGCTGTGAATTAATCTTATTTAAAGAGGCAGTCGAGATGGAATTCATATTTTTAAAGATACAATAACCACGGAAAAAAAGAGCCTTCCCAGCTCAGCTAGAGGTGCCATAATTTAAAATAATAAAGTATTATAAGTACCTAATTTATTCATTTTCTGCAGGTGCTATTTGTTAATTTTGACATTCCCCTCAGTTTTGATTGTTGGTGACTTTCCTCTCTTTGGGGACATTTTACTCTTTTTTCCCCTGTTACTTGCTGAATTTTAGAGGTAATTGAATATGTACTATGTAAAGTGGAAGAGTATTGAAGCCCTGAAAAAAGTTCATGCTTAAGCCCAGCGTTTGTAGAATGTTCTATCAAATAACGTCTCTGCGCCTTAGTTTCTCCTGTCAAGTGGTGAGAACTTCCTGCAATAATATATAGTGATGAAAGCAATCTTCAGAAGACTCTGTAGCCTCCTAATTATTACTATTACTGTTAATAGAGTTACTATGTTTTATTGTTTTCTTTTTTATAAGTATTATGTATAATTAAAGTATAAAACTCGATGTGATATATGTGTACATTGTGAAATGATCACTACACTCAATTAACATGTCCATCACCTCACACAGTTACCTTTTTTTTTTTTTCCTTCTGGTGAGAGCACTTAAAATCTACCCTCTTGGTAAATTTCGAGTATACAGTATTATTAACTGCGGCTCTAGAGATCTAATGTACAGCACAGTGACTGTTCTGAGGTTTGCTGTTAGATTTCCTTTATTATTTATTTTTTGGCTATGTGAGCTGGTGGTTAGCACTATGGGCTCAGAAGCAGACTGCCCAGGTTCTCATCTTGATTTTAGCACTTCCTATCTCTGCAATCCTGTACAAATATATTTTCCTTGTGACTTGGTTTTTCCATCTGTAAATGGAGATAATAATACTACCTGCCTTATAGAGACTTTTGCACTTATTTTTAAAAAGCTTAGAATATTAACTGGTACATAGTAAACATCCAATGAAAGTTGGCTATTATGTTATTATTACTTTTTATAAATTTTCTTTGACTTAGTTCTAAATATATGTATAATTTGAAAAGATTATTTATAACTTGTAATTTCCTTCAAGTTAATCAAGTTCTATTTATACATTAAAAAGCAAACTAACAAAAACTCAAAGCATTAACTTAGCAGATCTAACCTTTAATATCCCCCATTGTAAAATATAATAAACCCTAATGTTTATGAAACCTCACAGTAAATAGTCTGATTTAAAACAATTCAAATAGTGAAACAAAGTATATTGCTTCTCTCCATTGACATAGTGGGAACACAATGTACCCTCCTTTACCTACTTCACCTCACAGGAAAGTCATGGTTAATAAGGACACAACCTCTACCCGTTGTTAGTTCTTCTTCCTCTCCCCCCACTTTTTTTTGTTCTATAGTCTCTCTCCCTCCAGAATATTTTGCATGTTGTCACCAGATTTGTCTTCCTAAAATATCCCTTCCACCATGGGACGTCCAATGTTCATATAGAGAGTCTAGTGTTACTTTGTTCAGTATCGTTCAATTCTTCCTATTATCTCAGCATTCTACTCACCTCCAGTCACATCTACCACAGGCTCCACTATTTTGTGGATCTTCCTGCTTCTTGGATGGACATTAAGCCTTTCTCAACACTTATTCAGTCCTACCCACTTTTCAAGATGGTGCCCAAGTACTGTCAAAAACTTTCTTTGTTTCTTTAGTGAACTGCATAAGCAATTATAAAGGGCAGACCTCTGGCTCACATAATTATATCTCCCCCAACTATGTTTTGAGAGCCTGTGGGGGAGATTCAAAATCATATACCTAATAATACAATTTACTTATTTATTACTGTATTGTTGTTTGATTTGTTAGGGCTTATTTTTGTGTTTTAATTGAACTCTTTTCCTTTTCTCTTTCTCCACGTCTCGTCTCACATTATGTATCTGTGGCTGATGATAATGCAGTTTTCTGTCACAACAAAACTTTTTATTTATTGAAATGAGCTCTTACGTGTTTTTACTATCAACATATATTTTCTTAATAGTTACTCCTTGGAGTCATATTAAGTTAATGGAATTTCAGAATTAACATTATGGATAAATAGCATATAGCTAAAGTCAAATTTGTTTATATAACAAGTTTGGCTCTCTAATCATTTTGCGTCTGCCAGAAAATTTAGAATAGTATTTAACACTGGACAGTGAAATAAGTACATTGATTATGGTAAGAAAGCATTGACTCCATCTCCATCCCCCCAGAAATTGCTCGAACTCTGGAAAATTCTCTGAAGGATAAAGAACTATAAGCCAGTCAGTCGTTGAAGGGATGTCTCTGAGGTAACTAAGCCCAAGGCATAATTACTTTAGCTCCTGGTCATAATGAGAAAATACTGGAACTGCCTAGAATGATGAATGCTACCTGAGAATGAATGATGGATGTTTACCTGAGAAATGAAGGAAAAGGGAACATAAAGCTATTGGTCAGATTGTCAGGCAGTGGTATCTGAGTAGACTTGTGTGCGTTGCCCAACTCTGGATTAATTAGATAATTATAGAAAAGGAGGCTTGTTGCAATGAAAATAATTACTTAAAAAAATAATCTCACAAGCTGGCTATAAATAGTGAGGTAAGAGTAAAATGAGGAAGTATAGTTAAACCTATGAAAACTTGATCAAATTAAGTAGAAACATTTATGAGGTAGCAACAGTACAGAAGGTGTCTCGTTTCATTTGCAACATACTCAGATTCCTAATTATGATAGAATTCTGTTGGGTTTGCATGTGTATGGGATGGCCACTCCGTTAAAACCAGATATCTAGAGGGGCACCTGGGTGGCTCAGTTGGTTAAGCGTCCGACTTTGCCTCAGGTCATGATCTCACGGTCCGTGAGTTCAAGCCCCACGTCAGGCTCTGTGCTGACAGCTCAGAGCCTGGAGCCTGCTTCAGATTCTGTGTTTCCCTCTCTCTCTGACCCTCCCCATTCATGTTTTGTCTCTCTCTGTCTCAAAAATAAATAAACATTTAAAAAAATTAAAAAAAAACCCAGATATCTAGAGTGTACGGTCAGGGTGTAGTTTTTTGAGGCAGCAGTGTGGAGGAGTGGGGCAAGGCTGCGATTGAGATATCCTAGGGAGTAGCATAATGGAGGGGGATGGGCAGATTGGAGGTCTGAGTTTTTCATACATGGGGACCTAAAAGACACAAATATAGATGGTGTCTCCTATAAAATAATTCAGAACAAATGAAACAAAAAATAAATAATTATATGAAAATTAGGCTTACAGTATCCATATAACAAAAACCCCCTCTTATTTTTATTTTACTGTATTTTTAAAATTTGTTTAATGTTTATTTATTTTTGAGAGAGAGAGACAGAGCGCAAGCAGGGGAGGGGCAAAGAGAGAGAGAGGGAGACATAGAATCTGAAGCAGGCTCCAGGCTCTGAGCTGTCAGTACAGAGACTGTCATGGGGCTCGAACTCATGAACTAGGAGATCATGACCTGAGCCTGAGTCTATCTCTTAACTGACTGAGCCACCCAGGCGCCCCAAAACACTGCCCTTTTAAAATTAAATATTTCCATTTTTGACTGTGGTAAAATATACATAACATAAAGTTAACTGTTTTAACCATTTTAAGTGTATAATTCAGTTGCATTTAGTCTCTTCATAATGTTGTGCGATCATCACCACCATCCAATTCCAGAACATCTTCATTGTCCCAAACAGAAACTCTAAGCCCATTAAATAAGAAGTCCCTCTTCCTGCCTTCCTCCAGTCCCTAGTAATCTTTATTTTACTTTTTATCTCTATGGATTTGCCTATTCCAGGTGCCTCATATAAGTGAAATCATGACCTATTTTTTTCTTTTGTGCCTGGCATATTTCACTTACCATGTTTTTAATATTTTTTTAATATGGTAATTCTGTGTGTAACTTGTAGAGGAATTGTCAAACTTTTTCACATGGTACCAGTACTCTAACCAACAATGCACAAGGGTTCCAATTTCTCCTCCATATCCTGGCCGAAACTTGGCTATTTTCCATTTTTTTTTACTAATATGACACCCATAATAATGGGTGTGAAGTGATAAAATGACATAATTCCTACACAGTAATATGGAAAGAGGTGTAAAGATACATTCTTCAGTGAAAAACACCAAGTTCCAAAGCAGATATAGAGCCAAAATGATCACATGATCTCTAAAGCCTTCCATAATTTGGCCTATCTTCATCCTCAGATTATCCACAGATACATATTTCTCATTAGGGAAGAGAATACAACCCATCTTTCAAAGATTTATGTCTTTACTCTGACTTATATTCTCTGTGCTCTAGCTCAGCCATGAAAAAGTTTTTTTCACTCTGCCACATAGAAGTTTATGAACCACTTTTATTGATGTCCTTTGCTCTCTGCAATGATGATTCTTAAAGAGGGGAATGTTCCTTTGAGTGGGAATAGCAGATGGACACAGTGGAGGTGTAGAGGAAGAATGAGAGGGTACAGAGGCTATGCATGATTTCAGAAGTACCCAGGTGATGCTGGCATCCTGTCTGCACTTGAGTAGTTAATGCTGGAGTCATCATTTCCTGTAGTCAATTCAGTAATCAGGTAATCTCTGTGCTGTTTATTAATAAATGCTTATGATGTGTTTCTTTTTCGTAGGTACTTTAATAGAAGTGTATTATCTGTGCATTGGTAGAACTCACAGTCCGTGAAAGCAAAGAAAGTTGAACAGCACAATATGACAACATATAATTAGGTGTTGGAATAATATAGTACAGACTGTAAGTCCTATAGGAATTATGATGAAGGAATATGAATAAGGATGTGACGAATGCTTCAAAACAGATAAGAATTGAGTAGGACCTTGAAAGCTAGGAAAGATTTATTTATGTAGAGAAGGAAAAGGTTAACTTTCTGGTGGTAATGAAAACCATGAACACAGACAAAGAAATGGTGGTATATGAAAGGGGTGCTTTTAGGACTTAGAAGATGAATTTGACAGAACTGACATAGATCTACTAGGAAGCCGTGAGAAATATATAACAGGAAATCACTTTATGAAGTTCCTTTATTATTTAAAATGCTATAGCAGTAAGTAGGACATTTTAACTGGTAGGACATAGGGGCATGTTACATTCCCCATTTGCCTAAAATAACACTATTCAAAAAGGCAGACACCTTTCCACTTTCTTTCTTGTAGGTTTAGTCAATGAAACAAATTGCCATTGGAAATAAAGATTATCTGATGAGAATAATGGAGGTAGTATTTATCCCACCTTAATTTTTTTTTTTTTTTTTGAGGTGGGAGCTGTCCATTCTGGGAGTATGATAGTCTAGGTCTGAACATAAATCTTTCTCTTGCTCCCACTGAGTCACTTAAGAAAGTTTTGAATGTACACTGCCCCTAAGCGGTAAATGAAATCTTATTCCAGGACCCAAAGCTAATTGAAAATGTACATAATAATGCACTGCCTTTTCTCTTTATGAAAGAACAACCACGTTAGACACAGATTTAGAGAAACATCACTTTTCTAGAACTTCAGAAATATATTTTATGCACTCAGGAAGGGAAAGGAGAGATCCATTCTTGGGGGCCGGTGGGGAGGATGGTGATCATAAAACTATAAGATATGGCTGCCTCACTTTCTCCCTAAAGTCATTTTATTTGACAATAATATTAGCATTTGAGGAGTGCTATTTAGAAAACACAGTTACAGAAAAACTGCTTTCTGGGAGAAGAAAAGGCCCAATGAAGACTTTCCCACAAACGGATGTGCCCTTTTACCCATACACCTCGGGTTGGTGGAAGGGGAATTGACAATGAGAATACACATCAATCAACCGTTCACCTTCAAACCTGAGACGAAAATTTGACAGCAGTCAGTACCAAGCCATAGAAATAATATTCAAGATATGTTAGAGAAAACTTTCAAACTTTATTTATTTATTACACCCCACATGTTGACATTAGATTCCCAGGCTCCTCCCTACCCTCATTCATGTCTAAATATACTGCATTGCATATATATTTGTGCGACATTATATTAACATTAAAATAAATTATAACATTAAATTATATTAAAATAAAACATTAAACATTAAAATAAATTATATTTTAAAGAGCAATCGATCATACCATGCTGCTCCTGAAATTCTTCCTACTTAAACATACATGGTGTAAAACAATTTTTTTCAGGTTCCTGTCTTTTTAAATCATTTTTAATTTAATTTTAATTAATTTTTTTAAAAAATTTTGTTTTAATGTTGAGTCATAGAAGTCCTTTCCATATTTTAGATGTTATTCTTTTATTGGATATGTCATTTATTAGTATATCTTCCCATTCAGTAGGTTGCTTTTTAATTTTGTTAATGATTTCTTCTGCTGTGCAAAAGTTTCTTATTTTGGTGTAGTCCCAAAACTTTATTTTTGCTTTTGTTTTCTTGCCTGTGGAATCTATCTAGAAAAATGTTGTTAAGACTGTCAAAGAGATTACTGTCCATGTTTTCTACTATGACATTTATGGTTTCAGGTCTCACATTTAGGTCTTTATTCTATTTTAAGTTTATTTATGTTTATAATATAAGAAAGTGGTGCAGTTTCATTCTTTTGCATGTAGTTGTCCAATTTTCCCAGTACCATTTGTTGAAGAGACTGTCTCTTCCCTATTCCAGATTCTTGCCTTCTTTGTTACAGATTAATTGATTATGTAAGTGTGGGTTTATTTCTGAGTTCTCTATTCTGTTCTATTGATCTGGAACCATACTGTTTTGATCATTATAGCTTTGTGAGTAAATCTTGAAATTTGGGACTATGATACCTCCATCTTTGTTCTTCTTTTTAAAGACTGCTTTGGCTATTTAGGGTCTTTTGTGGTTCCATACAAAGTTTAGGATTATTTGTTTTAGTTCTGTGAAAAATACTATTGGTATTTTGATAGGGATTGCTTTGAATCTGCAGATTGCTTTGAGTAGTATGGACATTTTAGCCATATTAATTTTTCCAGTTTATGAGCATGGTTTATATTCCCATTTTTTGGTGTCATTGTCAATTTCTTTCATCAGTGTTTTATCGTTTTCAGAGGGCAGGTCTTTCATCTCCTTGGTTAAATTTATTCCTAGGTATTTTATTCTTTTTGTTGCCATTGTAAATGGAATTGTTTTCTTAATTTCTCCTGCCACTTTGTGATTAGTGTATGGGAATGCAACAAATTTCTTTGTTAATTTTGTATCCTACAATTTTACTGAATTCATTTATTACTTTTAATAGTTTTTTCAGCAGTGTCCTAAGGGTTTTCTGTGTATAATATCATCTCATCTGCAAATAGTGATACTTTTACTTCTTCCTTACCAAGTTGGATGTCTTTTCCTTCCTTTCCTTTCCTTTCCTTTCCTTTCCTTTCCTTTCCTTTCCCTTCCCTTCCTTTCCTTTCCTTTCCTTTCCTTTCCTTTCCTTTCCTTTCCTTTCCTTTCCTTTCCTTTCCTCTCCTCTCCTCTCCTCTCCTCTCCTCTTCTCTTCTTTTCTCTTCTCTTCTTTTCTTTCTTTTCTATTTTCTTGTCTGATTGAATTAGGCTAGGACTTGCAATACTATGTTGAATAAAAGTGGCTAGAGCAGACATCCTTATCTTGTTCCTGATTTCAAAGGAAAAGCTTTCAGTTTTTCACCATTGAGCATGATGTTAGCTGTGAATTTGCCATATATAAATGAGGTATTCACTTTAAAACCACTTTGTTGAGAGTAAAACAATTTTAAACAAAGTAAAACAATAACAACAATAACATGTATTGTGGGAATGTTTCCAGATCAGTGAATCAGTAGATCTTGTTGTTTTAACAGCTGCCTTTTATTTCATTGTGTAGTTTGAGCCATGACATGTTTGTCCCCATCTTTTGCTATCACCAGTGCTGCAACAGATATTCTTTTGCTTATTTGTATAAACTTTTCTATCAGATAAGTGTTAGGAAAAGGGACTATGGGTAAAGATATACATTTACATATGCTGATGTGTACTGCCAGTTGACCCCCAAATAGATTTTATGAATCTACAATCTAAGAATATAAACCAGTGATTATTTTCCTATACTCTTGTCAAAACAGGTAGTTATTAAATAAATTTTGCCAATCTAACTTAATTTAATTTAACTTTTTTAGCTTTATTTTTTTTTTTTACTGGTCTTTGTTTAATACTCAAGACTGCTCTGCCCATTTCTAGTCAAGTCCTTGGCCTGAAATGTGCTTTCCCAAGTTTTAAGGTTGATTTGTAGATATTTCTCCTTAAAAAGTTTTTAGCATAGCCCTATTAAAATTCCTCACCACCCCTACCCTGATGAGCACTCTCTACCCTTTTAATATCCTTTATTTTCTTAGAAATGCCTGAAATCATGTTATTTGTCAGTTTGTCCTTTACCATTAGAATATATGCTCCTGGAATAGGGCCTAGACTTAACTTTATGGTTTTCAAATACATAATTATCTTCCTCAATATCATTTATTGAATAATCCATCATTTCTCCTCCTATTTGAAATGCTAACTTTTTCATCAACTGAATTTTCCTGAATTCCTGAGGCTGTTTCTTAATTTACTTCTTTTTCCCACTGGTCAGATAGGTATTCTGCTACAGAACCATATTTTTCAGCTTATTGCACTTTTTAATATCTTTTGACATCTGACAGGGAAAGTCTTCCTTCATAATTTTTCTTATACAAAATATTTTTGGCAACCCTCCTTCCTGTGTCTATATTTAAAAATACATTTTGATAAAATTATTAACAAATTGATAATAGAGAAAAACACAGGATGAAGTACTCATATGTTTTCTAAAGTAAAAAAAAAAGCTACAAATATACTTTAGAATTAAATTTTCACTTTCCAAGTTTTGGTAAGGAATAAAGATGTGGGTGGCAAAATAGAATTTATTGTGCAAAGGATAGGAAACCAAGAACATCTCAAGGATTTGTATTAAGTACAAAACATAAAAGATATAGACTAAATCATTTAGCTAATACAGTTATAAGAGTTATCTGATTTATTGGATAATTACTTTAATATTAGATACAAAGTAAAATAAGACAAAGAAAGAAAGCTTTGACAAGATACATACCTCAACAAGGAGATTCAGAATGTATATATAGAAAAGCATACAGGGAAGAGAGGAAGGAAGAAAAGAAGGAAGGGAGGAAGGAAAGACAGAAAGAAAGAGAGGGAGGAAAGAAGAAAGAAGGAGGATGAGAGGAAAAAGAGAAGAAGTGATCCTTATGAAAATGCAGGGTCATAGAAATTTGGGAGAATTATCTTGCGTGACAAATGTCATCCTTATAAAATAAAACGTAAAATTGATCATGGAATTATCTTTCTACTATAAAATAAGTAAAATTATAAAACATAAAATGTGGGCACTTTTATGCAACCCCCTCAGGCTTTACGAGACTAAGGAGACAAAATTATAAACATATTTAATAGGTATTTACCAAACTTACTATTTGTGGTTAGAATATAAAAAGCAAGAAATTGTCTGATCCCCCAAAGAGACAACTCACAATAAATAACAAATGTTTAAACAGAAAACATGCAGCTACATGAAAATTTATGAAATTTCTCTAAACAACACTTCAAATTTTACAGTCATAAGATTTTGAGGAAAAAGACAATGATAAAGCTAAAAATCAAAATATTAATAATTAAGAAGGCAGAAAAAGAATGGAATTAAAGTGTTTGTTTAGCTTCTTTGAAAAACAAATAACAAAGAGAGAAACGCTTACTAACATAAGCAAAAAAAAGAACATATATATTCAAATTAGTAAAAGAAATAAAACAGATGCACGTATAGGTGAAATGGAAATAATATTAAGAGAAAATCATATATAATTATACTTGAATATATGGAGATTAATAATATGGACATTAATAATTTTCAGAAAATCTGATTATATTAAACTCAGGAAGAAATAGAAAATCCTAGTAGTTGAAATCTATTAAAAATATTTTTAAAATATTAAATATATATTCTAAAAATATTACTTACCTACCTAAGTGTTTCAATAAGTGAATTACTTCTTTCATTGAAAAAATAGCTTCTGTGTGTTATTAAAAGGCGAAACTCTCATAATTTTAGGATGATAATATAACATTGACCTTAAATGAATACTAAAAAGAAAACTATAAATGAAATTCACTTAGAAATTATGAAATTCACATATAAACACCAATTGTAAATAACCCAAGTTTAATATTAGGCAAAAAATGTTTAGTGAAATAAAATATTTCCTAAATATGATACATAATATTTCTTTCAAACCAAGGCCAAAATATACAGAATGATGGCTGCTCCCACCTCCATTAAAAAAAAACTTTCTTTGAAATAAGAATATAATAAAAATGGAACAATAAACATAAGATAAATAATGGAAAATTGATAACATCAATATTGGTAGATGATGTGATTGTCCATTTAGAAAATAATTTCAAAACTATTAAAAATAGCAACATAACAAAAATATGTACTACCATATTATATTATTAGAAAATATAAGGAGAGGGGTGCTTGGATGGCTCAGTTGGTTAAGTGTTCAACTCTTGGTTTCAGTTCAGCTCATGATCTCACAGTTCAGTTCCATTCATGAGTTTGATCCCCGCATCAGGCTCTTGGGGCTCTGCCCTGCCAGTTGAAGAGCCTGAGGGCCTGCTTCGGATTTTCTCTCTCCCTCTCCCTCTCTCTGTCTCTCCCCCAATCGTTCATGCACTCTCTTTCTCAAAATAAATAAATTTTAAAAAAAGGAAAGGAAATATAAGGAGAAAATAAAATTTGTAAGAATTGCTTAAAATATAAAATATAAAATACTTAGAAAGAAATGTGAATGAAGAATTTTTATCTAAGTTTTACATGAAAAATTACCAAAATTACTGAGGGGCATAGTAAACTGAGAAAATTATTCCTGCTGGTTGGTAAGAATCAATTCAGTATTATTTATATGGGAACTCTCTATAAATTAAGTTAAATATTTGATGTAATTCTGTCCCAAATCTCAGTGGACATTGAAGAGAATGAACTTTAACAAAATAGTTTAAAAATGTATCTCAAAAAAAATTCTGACAATGCCCAAAATATTTTTGAAGAAGAATAATGACCTAAGACCATAAGGTAGTAAAATCATATAAAGGTGGGACAATTAAAACAACATGATATAAATATGAGGATAGAATTATTACTCAAGCCACCAAATCTCTTCCCTAGAACGCTCCACTTTCATCCTCTTCTCCTGCAGTCTTGACCACCTTCCAGCATCTGGGAGCATTAGTAGAAGATGAGTACACATTATGTAATCCTTTCATTTCAAGATATTTAATCACTTCTTGTGCACTTGGATTCTGATCTAAACTTCTCTCCATGCCTCAAAGACTAAGCCATCCTGTTTGCTCAGTGCCCTGCCCTCAACTGCCTTTCTGTCAAGTGCTGGGTTGTTCCTTTGCCTTCCTGGGATCTTTGGTGCCCTTCGGTTAGCTAGAGTGCTACTCCCTAACTAATTCATTTCTGCTCATCACTAAGACTGAAACCTAAACATCAGCCCCTTGAAGAATATCTCGCTCCTTGCTCTCCCTGAAGTAGACATCTTTGTTACTTTCTTCCATGCTGTTTTATTTACTTTTTATCACATTCTGTATTTGTTTTCTTTGTTTCCTTGTAGGTCTATCTATTCACTAGGAGTTCAGCTCCATGAGATCTAGGTATTTAGAAGGAACTAGCAAGATCTTTTAAAGGCACGGCAGGCTTTACTCTTGATTACTTCTACTGGAGAAGCTTCTGGATATAGGTGAACATCTGCTGGAGGGACATCCACAGCACATAGACAGTATGCCAGAGATGATCCAGTACCCTCTTTGCTCCAGGGGGTCATCACTACCGCTCTTTGGGCAGCAGGAGAGATGGGGGTTAGTCAGTATCCATTCTTTCTGGGAAGCTCTGTTTGTTCCCCAGCTCCCTCTTTCCACCATTTTCTGACCATTTTGATTCAGGAAAATCCTTTCTTCTGACAGTTTTGAATTTCACTTGATCCCTGTGCTGCTGGAAAACAGCGTAGGTTAAGAAATTCCCCCACCCTTTTGGATTCTGGAAACAACTGAATGCAAAGAAGCAGTCTTCCTTATGACACAGATAATATGACTCCCAGATGCACCACCCCCTTGTTTACCTATGACAGACACAGCCTCTCCAAATTCCCATTTCTTTATCTCATAAATGACTAGCTGAGATGTTTTGTACCCCCTGATCAATTGGAATAAAATGCTAGCTAGTCAAACTACAGTTAAAAGTCTTTCCTTCCCCCTAGATCGCTGTTTCCTTCCCCATAGATCCTGATCTTTAGCCTACCCTCTGCCTGAGCCAGAATACAGCCCAGACTTAACTTCTCTCCTCCTTAGACGGGATTAGGGGCAAAATGTTCTCTGGTCTCCTGTCTCATCACACCACATCCTTCATCCCACCCCCCCCCCCCGACCTCCCTTCATTTCGCCTTGTTTACTTCTCCCTTTTAATGAAAAACTCTTTTGGTCTCACCTGAGAGACAAGAGATGAGAGACACCTGCAGATCCTATGGTGAGAGAATTCTCTCTACTGCAGTAGCCTTCCCTCCTAGCTGTGAGAGACTCTTTCCCTGCCTTGTGGTAACATTTTCAAAGAGAGTCTCTGTACCAAGTCTGGATTTGTTTTCTATTTGACACTCTCCTTTTCCTCCCTCATGGGCATTTGCTTCCTTTGGCCTTCTCCTTAAACCCTTTTCTTTTCTAGTTTTATTCTTTCATCATAGATTTTACTGTTCCTTAGAACCCAGATCCCAAATCATTAATGATTCATATAGCAAAGGAAGGGTGGTATTCACTTCTATTCCTGCAATGTGAAAGAAAATCTGTTGAGTCCATCTTTCTGGAATAGCAATAAGAGATAATAAAAGGAGTGTTTCTTTATTTTTGTTTTTACTAAAATACAAGTCCATATATTTACCCAAGCTTGCCTGTATCAAACGCTTTCAAAACAGACATTCCCTTTAATCCAATAATGCAGGTTATAGAAGTTGTTATAAGGAAATAGTATAATATAACCAAAATTTGTTTAAAACGTGCATATATTTATGATTTTATTTCCAACACCAAAATCAATGAGAAAAACTAACAAGACTAAGATCTAACAACAACCAAAAACCCAGTACCTTCATAGACTAAACCAGTCTTTAATAATTTATTTGCGAAGAATGTTTTATGGCATAAGAAAATATCTGTGATATACCAATAATATACAAATAGATTAAGCTAAAAACACTAAAATTTTAGTTTTAGAAAAAATTATTATGTATGTATGACTTGTATTCTTATATTATCTATCCATATTTTTCACATTAAGAAAAACAGACATGCCTTTTTCTACATTTTAAAATGTTTTTTGGTTTGCTTTTGCTAAACTGCTGGTAAACATGCAAAAGTTAGCTGTTTTTCCCCTACATCATCCACCCACAAAACATACCTATCTATCACCCACATACAGTCTCTTGCCTTATCTCATCTAGGAAAAGTCATTTTCTCTCCTTGCCTCTACTCCTTGCCTCTGCCTCCAAGTAGCTCCTACTGGCTGTGAGTGCAGTTGAGAAACAATGATAATGGACAATAAGAAACCATTACAGATTCTTGAAATTATATGTGGAAGGTTTTAGGTTGGTAGTCACATGAATGGAAGAGGTAGTGGCATAAAAGACCTTACTGGTCACATTTGGCTTTGTACAAATTTTAACCGATTTGGTCAATCCTAGAGTTGTTAAATCCTTTTCTTCACTGAACAGCAGCTGAGCCTCTGATAGCTTTACTTTTCAGAAAGATCTACCTAAACACTTCTACCTTATTCTCATACTAGTTTCAGGGTAGCTACAATCTTTTCTTATCTACTAGAAACTTAATACTAAATTTGATGTATTATAAAGGTGGTATTGCAATACAAAAAAAAAAAAGGCACAAGATACCTTGTGTCCTTTCCTTCTGAGGTTTGAATCTACTAAGGAGGCTGGCAATCTAGTAGGGAGGCTGGCACATTAATAGTAAGATAATATTAAGACAATACAATATTAAATGTCAGATGTTCTGTGGCAGTGCTGTCCAATAGAAATATGATATAAGCCACACATATAATTTTAAATTTTCTAATAGTGACATTGAAAAAGTAAAAAGAGGGGCACCTGGGTGCTCAGTCGGTTTGATTTTGGCTCAGGTAATGATCTCACAATTTGTGAGATTGAGCCCCACATCTGTGCGTTAAGCACAGAGCCTGCTTGGGATTCTCACTCTTCCTTGCTCTCTGCCCATCCCCCACTTGCATTCTCTCTCTGTCTCTCTCTTTCTCTCTTAAAATAAATAAACTTAAAAAAACAAAGTAAAAAGAAACAAGTGAGATTAATTCTAATATATTTTATTTAACCCAGTATTTTCAAAAAATTGTCCAAAATATTACAATTTTGATATGCCATCTATATAAAAATGATTAATAAAGATATGTTACATCTTTTTTTGTGTAAGCTCTGTGCCCATTTTGGAGCTTGAACTTATGACCCCTAGATCAAGAGTCACACACTATCAACTGAGGCAGCCAGGGACCCTATTTTACATTTTTAATACCAAATTTTAGGTGTGTATTTTGCACTAGCAGCACACATTGATTTGGCACTTGATTAGCCGTAATGCAAATGCTCAATAGCAACATGTGACTAATGTATTAGAGCAAGTCTATAGTATGGTTACAACTAAACCATAATAAATAAAAGGAGTGGAAAGTGTTATTTTGAAGTTGGGATGCTGGAAAATTATCTTGGGGCACGTGGTACTTTGGCAGTGCCTTCAAGAGTGGGGTAAGGTAGTAGGAAAGACATAGAAGGCAGAGCAAGGACAAAATAGAAAGGAGATAGAAATGCAGTCTGCCCATTGTGGCTTAAATGGGCAGTTTGTAGGGTCAAGAGAGAAAGAGGAAAAGCTGGACTAGATTGTACAACTTGAATAATAAACTGGTGATTTGTGATAGTATCCATATGCAGTGTTAGTTTTTTTGAGTGTTTTCAAATTAGACCTTTAAGTGTGGTGTGTAGCCTGGACAGAAAGTGACACAAATTGGCAGCAGGAAAGCCAATGAGTGACATCCTCAGCAGTGCCAGCTCATGGACTTGAGGGTCCCTTAATAGGCATTCAGAGTGAGAATGGAGGCAGCAGGTGTGGGGACATCATAGACACTGATTTGGCAGAATGTGTTTTATGACAAGATAGAATTGATGGAAGAGTCTCAGATGCTCCTGGGTCAAGCAGAAGGTGAGTCTGTTCCCAAGACTACACACACAAGCAGAGAAATAGGGTGAAGAAGGAGCTGAGAATTCTGCTTTTAAATATACTGAGTTTAAGGTATATATCCAAAGAAACCTAAGGTTTTATTTAGTAAAGCTGCAAAGGACACTAAAACAATTTTCTACTCCAAACTTACTTGAGATGAGGAAACTTAGACCAACATGTCAGTTTGGTGGTTTGCAAAAGGAATTGAATTCTTAGTAGAAGGTCCTGTGTCCAAGTTCATGTCCATCATAATCAGAGGTGATAACACATGATATGGCTCATTATAAAAGTACATATCTAGATTGTCACACAATCAGGCCTTAGTATGAAAATCAGATCATAACATATCAGGTCTTCAAAATACTGTTGTTTATTTTGGAGAGCAGGTCACAGCTAATGAACTAACGTGTAAAACCTCTCTTCTTCCCTTCCTTCCTTCCTTCCTTCCTTCCTTCCTTCCTTCCTTCCTTCCTTTACTTCCTCCCTTTCTTCTCTTTCTTAAAGCATTGGCCTCTTTTCTAGCTTCTTCCGGCTCTTCCTCCTTGTCTAAAGCACAAACTTTTCTCTCTGAAGCAAAAAGTCCCTAGCAGACTCACTCTTTTTAGAGTTTCCACCAGCTGCCTATGACCTAGTTAACCACTGATTTCCAACTGAGGCAAGTTTAGTGAAAGTCCCGCAGGCCCTCTCAGAGGGAAGCTCGCATTCAGTTTGTGGTGTCTGAAGAGCTGTGAGCAGGTGCCCAGGGTCTTGGCGTCTGCCTCAGCATGGGTAATTTATGAGTCCCCAGCAAGTCAGCGAGAGGAGGAGAGATCCCGGATAGGGGACCCTGCTAATTGGCCCTTTCAGTTCCTGGCAGGCACTGCTGGTGGGAAACTCCCTCGGCTCAGACTTCTTATGTCCTTTTCAAAAGGTAGAGAGACAGCTTAGGTCGACAAATTACAAAAGCAAACAAGTGGGAAAAGCCCCCAATTCTAGGGAGAGGCTGTCGGTGGCTTCACCCAGCTGCTTGGCCATCTCCTGATTATGGAGGAGCCGTGAGCCTGATACAAGCTTTTGCTTTGTGCAAGCTGAAAGAAAGAACACATTTCCTGCTATAGACAGAGGAGTCAGGCCAATTGACTTAAACTCACATGTATCTGATTTACGAATTCAGCAGCTACGTGGAGCTCAGGTGCAGCATGGCGAAGCCCAGAGAGGGTAGTCACCACGCCTCAGTTCAACTCTGGTCTGCAGTTTGGGGGTCCATACAAGGAGCCAGAGCTGAAGATACTCTGGAAAAGTCGCCACAGGGAACTTTATGAAGAGGTGCAAAAGCTTAAAGAGGACTGATAACACATTGTTTTTCTGCCTCTATCTACTTCTAGGATCTAGCAGTACGATAATGGGAATGGCCTTTATCCTGGTTACACTGTTAATTGCCATTTTCTTGCTCATTTTCTACCAATACCCCAGTATCTACCTATGTTGTTTATTTGGCCCAGCTTATCAGTACAAAAGTGATGTTAACTGGGGCAGGGGATGTGTGAGTGGATGTCCTTGTGAAACGATTCATGCACTTTGTTTTTGTAAATAGCCTTTTGCTCAAAGAACCATTGGAGGACCAGTTAGTTTTGGTAGAAACCAAGGACCCACAGGACTACCATTCTCTCCTGGAGTTTGAAATAGAGAATGTAAAAAAAAAAACAACAAAAAAAAAAAAACCCCAAAACCACAAGCTCAGTTATAATAGCAGGTGAAAATACTTTAATTTCCTTCAAAGATTTTCAAACCCACATTGGCTAGTGAGAATAAGAAAAAAGATTGGATATTTGCATTGATTGGGGTTATAAGACATATTCAGAATAAAAATTGAGTTGGACCAGAAGCTAAATACCTTTATAGAAGGAACTAGTTATTTTCTTTCTGATGGCATTATTGACAAGAAATGCTGGATGCAGTGTGGGTGATGAGCTAAGAGCTATTAGATTTGAAAATAATCTCTTAACTTTGTCTGACATTATGCTTATCATGTATCATTTAAAACAATTTTTTTTTTGTATTTCTCATCTTATGTCTTCTTCACAACAAAACTGAAAATAGGGGCACCTGGGTAGCTTAGTTGGTTAAGCATCCAAATTCAGCTCCGGTCATGATCTCACAGTTTGTGAGTTCCAGCCCCGCATCAGGCTCTGTGCTGACAGCTCAGAGCCTAGAGGCTGCTTCATATTCTGTGTCTCCCTCTTCCTCTGCCCCTCCCCCACTCATGCTCGCTCTCTCTCTCTCTCTCTCTCTCTCTCAAAAATGAACATTAAGAAGCCTGGAAATAATATGAATAACTATAACTATTAATAACTCTATAAGTATAATTAATTACTGTAACTCCTAATATTTATTATCTACAGTGTACCAAGCATAATGCTAACAAATTAATACTTACTTTTTAACAGTAAAAGCCCTAAGACTAATAGGTATTAATTCAATTTAAATTTGGCCTGCTTTTGGGGAGAAGGTTTATAAATGTGTGTGAAAAACTTGGGTTCTCAACTCAAGCTTTGACTAATTTAACCAGCTGTGAGCTAGCTACTTAATATTTTTGGGCCTCAGTTTCCTCCTCATAGACAATGACTTATTCCCATGACCCATCCGAATATATAAGCTTTCACATGTGCTATTCCATTTTCTCACCGCAGCTGTGTGAAGTAAGTGTCCATTTTACAGATGAAGAAACTGAGGCCTAGAGAGAATAAGAAAGTTGCTCAAGGTCACAGAGCCAGTAAATCTACATGCCTGGATTTGAATTCCAGGTTTCTGATGCCAGATGCTGTGACATTTCTCCTTCATCTTGCCCCCTTAAAAGGTATCTCAAAGGTAAACACATTAGGATTTCACCTGCATGATGTTTGGTAACCTGAATAATAATCTGCATTTTGTCAGGAACATAAATAGTGAGGAAATTTGCTTTTGAGAGCATGGCTTTGGAGTGCTCCAATGGATTGAAAACCCTAGCTCCTGTGTTTCTGGCTGAGGCCAATCTCTTAAGCCCTCAGCCTCTGTGTCAGCTTCTACATGTGGTAGTTATAGCAAGATCTCCTGCCCGGTATCATGGGGAGGATTAAATCTGAGGCCTTAAACAGGCACATGAAAAGATGCTCAATGTCGTGTCCTCATCAGGGAGATACAAATCAAAACCACACTCAGATATCACCTCACACCAGTCAGAGTGGCCAAAATGAACAAATCAGGAGACTATAGAATCTGGAGAGGATGTGGAGAAACCAGAACCCTCTTGCACTGTTGGTGGGAATGCAAATTGGTGCAGCCACTCTGGAAAACAGTGTGGAGGTTCCTCAAAAAATTAAAAATAGACCTACCCTATGACCCAGCAGTAGCACTGCTAGGAATTTACCCAAGGGATACAGGAGTACTGATGCATAGGGGCACTTGTACCCCAATGTTTATAGCAGCACTCTCAACAATAGCCAAATTATGGAAAGAGCCTAAATGTCCATCAACTGATGAATGGATAAAGGAATTGTGGTTTATATACACAATGGAGTACTACGTGGCAATGAGAAAGAATGAAATCTGGCCCTTTGTAGCAACGTGGATGGAACTGGAGAGTGTGATGCTAAGTGAAATAAGCCATACAGAGAAAGACAGATACCATATGTTGTCACTCTTATGTGGATCCTGAGAAACTTAACAGAAGACCATGGGGGAGGGGAAGGAAAAAAAAAAGAGGTTAGAGAGGGAGAGAGCCAAAGCATAAGAGACTCTTAAAAACTGAGAACAAACCGAGGGTTGATGGGGGGTGGGAGGGAGGGGAGGGTGGGTGATGGGTATTGAGGAGGGCACCTTTTGGGATGAGCACTGGGTGTTATATGGAAACCAATTTGACAATAAATTTCATATACTGAAAAAAAAATCTGAGGCCTTAACTCAGTTTCTAGCATTATTAGAGCACTGGATCAACGTTAGTTATTACTGTCATGATAACACAGAAGGGCCCTAAATGCCTAGCCACATGGAGTCTGCCTGCTTTGGAGATATGACCCAATACTCACTTCAGGCAGGGAAAAAGAGTCAGAGGAGCTACAAGGGCTAGAGTTCCATAGGAAAGAAAGTCCATTCTTTTCCTCTGGATCCTACTTGGTTTTCTACTTCTTCCCTAACTGAACACCTTTGCTTTGGAACACTTACTCCATGACCCAGCTAAGGGGAGGGGCTACTAGCAGAAGGTGGAGTTTTTGGTCATGTTAAATTAAATTATGCCATTGTAGTGTCAAAAAGAAGTAAAAGAAAAAAAAATTTCCTCCAATCACATCATTTCATGCCATTAGAGAAACTGCCAACGTTTCCATAAGGTAGCTGTGGGCTTATGTACCGTCCACATATTGATTTTTTTTCTCCTAAATTATTGACTAGGTGTCTCCAGCACATTGTAAAGTGTCTACAGAGGTGCAGTGACACAGTGGGGGTCATTCTTTAAATCTTCTTAAGCACTGGACACATTTTCCTGTCTTTGTGTATCTAGAGCTGTAATTTTAATAACAGTAAGAAGGTAGAAGAGGGAAAAAAAAAAGGCCAGACACAGCCCAAGATCAAGATTCTCTTTCTCTTGCAATCTCCTTTGGAATTTCTCAAAGTCCAAAATGCAATTAATCACTCCTGTGAGGAAATTTGGAAACGATCAATACATTTCATCATTGCTTTAATTATCCTTAAAACTGTTTGAGGGCCAAAGTTGCCTGCTTTGGGAAAATAAATAAATAAACAGAGTCTTCATTAACACTCCACTCACTCTTCCTTTCACCCAAGGTAGGGCAATGGACAAAAGCACAATATACATAAGGAATTATTTTTCTTCTTTTTCCCTCTTCCTCCTCCTCCTTTCTCCCTTTCCCTTTCTTCTTCAATTCCCTTTCCTTCCTTCCTTTTCCTCTCCCTCTTTCCCTCTCTCCTTCCCTTCCTTGTGAGGAAATTAGAAGATAGTTTTCTTTTTTAAATTATTTTAGAGAAAGAGAGAGAGCACATACATGAGTGGGGGAGAGGGACAGAGGGAGAAAGAGAGAGAGGATAACAAGCTGGATCCACTGCTCAGTGTGGAGCCTGATGCAGGGCTCAATCCCATGTCCCTTGGATCATGATCTGAGCCAAAATCAAGAATCAGACACTCAACCGATTAAGCCACCAGTTGCCCCCAAAGGTAGTTTTCTTAAGGGCTTTAACCAGCAGGTGACATGGCACTGAGCACATAGACTAATTCTTGAATTTAGTGAGAGGGGAGGATGGTGGAGGTGATTAGGCAGTGGGATTAAGTTCCAGAATTTGCTAAATGCATTCTTCAGTGTATTCCTGGGAAGGAGGGGTACCAAGACAAAGGCACCAGGCAGACCACAATGAGCTGATGATGCAGCAATGTGCATGGAAATTTTAAAGTTTAGACCCTCTACTTGGGAGCCAAGTTTTTTGTTTTCTCATTTTATAATAAACTAAAATAACACAGATACAGCCGCCCACATACACATAAAATACATGACTTAGTTAACTTGCTATAAGACAGTACTCCTGACTCACCACCCAGGTCAAGGAATAGAACTTTGCCATCTATCCCAAGCAGATTTTCAGTGGGCTGAGTCCCAAGTCAGCCTCTTCCTCCCTCCAAAAGTGATCACTTTCATACTTAGTAATTATTTCTATGCATTCATTTATGGTTTTATTACCCAAATGTGTATCTCCAGATTAGCTTAATTAGTCTTGCCTATTTTTTTTTAACTCAGTATGTCTTTTTTGGTCTACAAATTCTCCCTTCATCCCTTTCTTGCCTTTATGAGTTAGCTGTTGAAAATCTGGCTTGTTTGACCTGTACAGTTTCCTACAGTCTCTGTGCTGCTGAGTGCACACTCATGGTGCAGTTCAGCATGTTCTTCTGTCCTTAGGACTCCATACTAATTGGCAGCTGGATCCAGAGAATGGATCAAACTTAGGCTTGAGTCCCTTGAGTCAAGCTCCTTTGTATGTATCTACTAACAAATAAAGTAAACACATCTAAACTGCAATATATGGCTTTGCTTTACAGTTTTATTTAACTTTGATTTGGAGATAGTGATGTTTTATGTGTTGCCTTCAACTCATTTCCTACTAAAAACAATTTTTAAAAAGCACTAATTTACTCCTTTATTCATTTCACAGATATTTATTAAGTTCCTGTTAGATACCAGTGATACCCCCAAACATACCACAAACAACATGTTCTCATGTATTTTATTTTCAGTTGACGAGAGACAACATATAAACAAATAAATTCATAACTAAAATGTTGGGTGATGATAAGCAGATCAAAGAAAACAAAAAAAACAAAGCAGGGCAGGGTCAGGGAGATTGAGATGGGTGTTGGAAGGGGGCTATTATTTCATATAAGATGGTCAGAGAAGACTTTTCTAATTAGGTGACATTTGAGTAGAGACCTGCTTCCAGTGAGGAAGTGAGCCAGGCTAATATTTGTGGGAAGAACATTCCAAGAGCAAAGCCCTGAGGGAGACTGTTCTTGAAGGCTTGAGGAATGGCATAGGGGGCCATGGTAACCCCATGAATATTCATGGTAATGCTGTGAAAATGGGAGTGACTAGAAAGAGATGAGATCAGAACATGAAATATTTATCATCTGTTCATTCAGCAGAGCTTCATTTAGAGCTTCTGCATATCTGGATCCTAATTCCGTGCACAGTTCTAGAGAAAGGTATGGAAAAACATGTTATTAGGACTCAAGAAGAACATGTTCAGCAATCAGGAGTTTGAAGATAAATACTGATTGAGTCACTATTACATATTTCTCACTTACATGCAAATAACTACGGTTTAAGGCAGCATGCAATAGGTGTCACAGCATTAAAAGTCTTTTAGAATACACCAGAAAGTATTTTTCTGATTGTGGCAGTAAAAAAGCTTCCAAAAGGAGATAGCGGTTGAGTTGGGCCTTGAGAAGAAGTAGGATTTTTGAAGTCAGAGGTAGGAGGGGAGACTGTAAGTGGAGGAAATGCCATGAGTAAAAGTTCAAAAGCAGGAAGACAAGAGCATATTCTGAGCATGGCCAGGGGGTCCATTTGACAGGACTTGTCAAAGGAGTCATGGACTGAAAAGACAGGTTGAGGTTCAACTGTGGATGGGCTTGAATGCTATGCTAAAGACGTATATGCTTTAGAAAGGGGAAACCTAAGAAAAAGATTTGATATAGCAAATACTTTGGTTAAAATGGATTAGGCAGGATTGGAGAAAAAAGAGGCAGTGTTTAAAAGAGGAATTCACAGAACAATACCCAGCCTAATGTGTCAATCCAGAGCTGAGGGGCTAAGGACCTAATAAGGATAGAGCAAATTTAATTTAAAGGGCACACTGAAGACACACTGAGTTTCAACTAGGACTTCAGTAGTGAAGAATAGGAGAGGTGGGCATGTGCTGTAACTAAGATTTACACAACTAAGAGTTAAGTATCTGGGACTATCCATCATGATGCAGATATAGGCATATATATTTACATATGCGATGTATAGATGTATATATTGGAAATATTTGCCAATTCCCTGCTTTTTCTTTCATTTTGCTTGCTTTCTTCCCCTTTCAAATTTAGGTGCTTTCCTTTGTCCCTAGATTCCTGAAGCTTCTTACTAGCACAATTTAATCTTATTCTGACCTTCTAGATAAGTCCTTGTAGGGTCTGGATTTTTCTGATGTTACCACAAAACACATTTCAGAACTTAATTGTCCTTAGTGTCTTTTTTTACAGCTCTGTTTTCCAAAGTGACAATTATTTATAATGAACTATATAGTGGTAATAAGTTTAATAAACAGCATTTTCTTATATATATATATATATATATATATATATATATATATATATATATTCCTGCTGACAACACTGCTTAGATTCACTAGAAGTTTCAGGAACTAGTGAAGATAAATAAAAGACATAAGGACATTCTGGGACTTTTCACTCTTTCTGAATCACTCAACATAGGTAACCATCCATGATACAATAATCCTGCAGGGAAACACAATAACTTGGTTAAGAAAGCAGCCCTGGAACCAGATTGCTTAGACTGTAATTCTACTTATGTCTTTAGCAACTGTGATATTGGGCACATATCCTGAGTCTCAGTTTCCTCATTCTGTAAAGTAGAATAATTATTTTAATTACATTTTTCTGTAGTAAGGATTAAACAGTGTTAATATATGAAAACACTCAGAACTGAGATGGGTAAAGCAAGCATTCAACAAATATTAGCTGTTTTCTTATATAAGTAATCCATTCATTGAATTTTATTCATCATTAAACACCGGACCTTGGGTCCTTGGGTGGCTCAGTTGGTTAAGGGTCTGGTCGTAATCTCACAGTTCATGAGTTTTAGCCCTGCATCCGGCTCTCTGCTGTCAGTGCCCAACCCACTCCAGATCTTCTCTCTCTCTCTCTCTCTCTCTCTCTGCCCCTCCCCCACTCTCTCTCTGCCCCTCCCCCACTCTCTCTCTCTCTTTCAAAATTAAACATAAAAAACAAAAACTTTCTAGGTATGGCCCTGTGTATCCTAAAACCCATAATTCACTGTGGTAGGTGTACAAAATTAACTTCAATCTTGATCTTTGATTAAATCACCAATACTGCTACCAAGTTCTGATTCTGTCATTAACAAAGTGTACAACTGGGGACCAGACATTTCACCCCCTTGGACTTTAGGTTTCCCATCAATAAAATGAAGGAGTTCTATGGAAGCCCTTTAAGTTTCCTTTCAGTTTGGCCTCTGTGTTTTTTTTTTTTTATTGTTTTAATCTTTAGACAAAGTATAGAGGATATAGGAAAAAAAATTTAGCAAAATGACTTGCTTGTCAAATTCCTTCAGTGAAAATATAAACACACACAGACACACACACACACACACACACACAAGCATGCCATGGACAGTGTTCTCTTTGTTTAACACATCTGTGTTGCAGGAAGTTGAAGTCATTTCCTGTTCTTATTGTGTCAGGTGGGACTGATTATATAAATTTTGGTACATAGACTTTCTGATCTCTTTGGCTTTTCACTTTAAGTAAATGCAGGTTGACATGAGAGATGATTACATTTGCCATATTTCTTCTTGTATATATTCCTGGTCTTGAAGAACAACTGTAGGGTAAGAAAAACGTAGAATACATTTCTGTCCCTCAGAAACAATGCTAACAGAGCCATGAGGTAAGACATGCATAGGTATCCATGAGACCTAAAACCAGTAATAGATAAAACCAAACTGAGAACTTATCCCCAAAACTATCTAAATAACTGCAGGAGGGAACAAATACCACCTTTTGGTCTCTGTTAGCACTAAGACTTATGTGCTGCAAGTGCTCGTGGCATTCATACCCACTTTAGACCTTCTTTCAGACCCAGTGTTTGGCAAATCCTATCTCTACCTAACAGTAGGATGAATTACATCAGTGAGAGGCCTCTTCCTTTGGAGCTAATTTTTGAAGAATCTTAAAACTGAAAGCATGATAGAGTCATTGACCTGCAGAAGGAGTGATTGCCCTACTTTATGAACTTTACCAACCTCTTCAGCCCTTACATGTGAGTGTCCTATGTCCTTGCTGGTCTTTCAAACTCTACTTCTGACTCCTGATATCCTGAAGCATCTCATTCCATAAAATCCAAAGCTACTTTTGAGAGGATTCTTCTTTATCCTTGGCTGAATTATATTTCCTTGTCGCTGTCATTGATCTTAATTTCATACACCAGAATTCCACCAGAGAAAGTCAAATTTCTCTTCCATATGATAGGATTCATATATTTGAGGCAGACTAGAGTTCTTGACTTTTCTTGGCCTTAACTTGAAGAATTCCCAGCAGGCAGAGTGAAACAAAGTCTCTGCCATGTGGAGGCAGGCTAGGAGTTCGAGAGGAGACCAGCTTCAGAGTGGGCTGGATACAAAGATGAATAAAGCATATCATGCAAAATGGACAATTTAATTCATGAAAATATTTGTTTATTTGCTTTTTGTTACTGCATATCCTTTATATATGTTAATTAAATAGTTTAGCCTGGTCTCAGTTTTGGTACAGAGTACTGAAAAAAAAAAGTGACCTGTCATTTTTGGGGGATGGAGCATTATAGAGGGAAGCGCTAACACTGGAAGACAACATGATTTTGCCATAATTCATTAGGCAGCTGGTGAGGAGAGGGAGTGCCAGTGGGCAGATTGCAGGAAGTACAGTTCATGTGTACATGGTGCTTCATCCTGTGAAGCAGGATGTTCTGCTTCTACCTGGTGCTTCTTCATCATTATATGGTGCTTCTTCCTGTCCCAGCATCTTAGCTTATGACCTTTTTTTTTCTGTATACTTAGTATTTTTTTAAAAGGAGTCTGGTGGTACTAGTCAAAGCTAAAATCTCCATCTGCCTAATGAATTAGCTAATTTAAAAGCTTCTGGGTACCAACTCTGGCAAAATTATCAAGTATGATGTTCAAGATGTGCCTACACAGCACACACACACACACACACACACACACACACACACACCGTACACACACAGTGGAGAAATGGGAGTATTCTTTCTTTACATCCTTCAGGGTACAAGCTACCTGTTAGAAGGTTTCACATATACTTAGCCTATTTATAAATTCACATACATTGTCTTTACCCTTTAAGTGAAAATCTCCCTCATTTTCTTGCCAAGTTATATGCCCATAAGCAGGGATAGCCCAGTAATCTTAAGCAGACATGTTTGAGGAGAGCTTGACAAGATGAATGCTGAATTGTATTTCTATTTATTTCCTTTTGAAGGGTCCAGAGCCAGTCGAAGGTGCTTCTTATACTTTGGATTCATGAATCTGTCCCCAATTTTTCTCTGTCATTGATTTCATTACATTCTTCACTTCCCAATTAAGGATTGATTCATAATAATAAAGTCATATTTGCAAGTATAGGTAAATTGAAATAATTTTTATGTGTGTATATATATACATGCACATATATATAAATTCAAGTATATGAATAATTGAAATGTGAATTGATATAAATTTTTTATTTTTCTCTTAGCATCTCATTGAAAGTATAGGAATAGAGATTAAAAGAGAAAATGGGATGCTTTCTGGAAGAAATGCTACAATGCCACAGTGATGGTATCTGGGTGGCTGATGGTAGGCACTAGGAATGTGGGCAGGATGGCATCTCAGCTGTGCTCAGGTGAAGGCCTGGGCTGTGGTCCATGCAGAGCCCTTCATAATCCAAGGGAAGAGGTGGAATGAGACCCTTGCCATACCTTCTTGTGTACTGCCTTCCACCAGCCAGAGAGCACAAAGGATCCAGGGCTCCTGCAGGTGATTGAAAAGAAGAGCTGATTTTTAAGCATTTTACTTTAAAACGTACATTTCCTTCTGTTTACATCTGCATATATCTTCCCACTGATGTGGCAGCTTAAATGCTTTATTTACTTTTTAAAGCTCTACAATTGGCTTTTAAGTTGTGGTTACAGCTCCTGTCCTTTTCCAGATGCGATCCAATTGTACACAAACACATAAACAATTAAAATGGCGAGATGAGGTGGGGAAAAGGGCAATAAAAATGGTCAGAGTCAATTAAACCAGTGAAATAAAAAAAAATTAAACCGTGGAATGGTGTACACAATAACCCATATTTTATTATTTTCCCCTTACAACATTGTAAAAAATACATAAGCCCTTGATGTATGTACGTTTCCTTGAGAAAGGTGCTCTATGGCTCAGAGGCGGATTGGCGGCATGTGATGTGGGCAGCTGTAAGGTAACAACATGTTTTCCCATAAAAAGCAGAGGAAATAGGCACATAAATTCCATATAAACTGTCAGTGTGTCAGCTATGCTAACACTAGGGAAGCTGGTGCCCTGGAGCTACGCTAACTTATGCACCTTAATTTTTCAAACACACACTTCTTGAATTCACAAAGTGAAGCTGCAGTCAGGCTACTTTCTTTCCTCGTCGCCTTCTTCTTCTCCTCCCATCTTGCAATTGCTCCCTCCCCCACTCCTTCAGATATCTCTTGCTTTATGAAAGGAATGGCAAAGGACAAGAGTAAAAGAGAGGAGAGAGTGTCAAGAAGTGATCTTTACATATAGTTGCCATCTTGGGCAGTATAGCACTTTCTGGGTCCTTTTTGTTAACAGCCAAACCTCATTGAATTAAATCTAAAGAGCATCTTGGTGCAAAGTCTGTGGTTGAAAAGGTCAGGAGCACAGAGGGGACTCAGAATAATTCTCCCTCCTCCTCCCCTTTCCCTGCTCTCTTCTTCTCCCCCCTCTTCCTCCTCCTCCTCATCCTTCTCCTTCTTCTCCTCTTCCTCTTTCTTCTTCTGCCTGTTCCCCTTCCTCTTCTTCGTTGTTTTGCCATTTATTGGTCCTTTGGAAGTGACTTCTAGGATATAAATAAATTTATTTGAGAATAGCACCCAGGAGATAAACAACACTTTTCTCTTGCTGGTAACTCTGTGTATACAGTTATTGAAAGTTAGCACCAACAATCTGAATTCAGGGTCATTTGTCAAAGTGAAGCAGAATCAGAGATTCTGCCTCCTTCCTGGGATGGTCCAGGTTTGCTGATGTGTGTATGTGTGTGTGTGGGCGGGGGGAGTGGATTAGGGTTTCACATTTTTTTACTCCTACTTTCAGATTTCTCTATTTGAAATATTTTGGTAGTTATTTTTTGAAACTGTAACACAGACTAATTACCCGAACTCAAAATTTTCCTTGTATTATGACAGTTGACTGTGTGTTTAATTCAACCATGTAGCGTCTCATTGTCCAAGACTCTGATGTTACATGTGAACAGGTTTCCTGAGCAGCCTGGGCTTACATTTGTCAGCTCATAGGGGCTCAACGTCTTTATCCTACAGCATTATAAGGCTATTGTGATTACTAAGTGATATACTAAATGTGAATAATATATAAGGAAAGATTTCATTTTGTCTTCAGATATGAGGAGTTGTTGAGTCTTCGACAAATTCTGATTCAGGATTTTGAAGTCATGTTTAAACTCACTTGAATCAAAATATACTTACCCTTTTCTACTTAAATAAGGAGTTCCAGGGTCCAAAAATTTAAAATGTGTCCAACAGTCTGTCTTATCCAGGAATTTGACAAGGTTAATATGACAGAAAGCAGAAAACAAAGAAAAAAGGCTATGAGTACAAATCACTTCAAAGGAATAAATAAAATAAAATAAATAGGATGATCCACAGTCATTATTTTTGCACATTAGCAATGCATTGGCTTTCAACTGTGTCTTTTACACTGATATCTAAACATCCATGGTCATATTCTGTGTATCAACTCAGCTCAGATCCATTCCTGTTATGGTTTGGCCATTAATAAAACCCTATAATTCTTTTTTTCCCTTTATACTACTTGTCAGAATCAATCTCAGATAGCAGTGGACTTCTAAGAAACACATATCCAAGACTGCCAACAAAAATCATTTAGATGTGATAAGACCTAATCACTTATTAATTAATCGCTCTGCATGACAAGATCATGATTAACATTTGCTTCATTATCATGCATACTGAGAAACTGAGACACAAAGATGATATTGGACTTTTCATGGATATCTAGAAGAAGTAACTGCATCAGGACTTTAATTTCAAACTATGGATAATTCTATCTATAGCTCATCTTGGTATTAATCTCTAAGGTCTTTCACACATTTGTTTGTTCATAATCCTAAAACAGATTAAGCTAAGAGGGAGGTATGGTGTTTACCATAATAATTCAGGATTAAAATGATAATAACCTTTAGAGTTAAAGAAAAATAAAGCTGGGAGAGGATCAATAGTGAATCCCAGTGATTTGCCTCTCTTTCTCTGTATTTCTCAGGTCTCCATTTCAATCTACTTGTGTACTGGAAATCCAACTTCTTACTTCAGAGTCAGCTTTGCATGTGGGGCCTCTCATGTTCCCAGCAGGCATATCTTGCACTGCTGTCGAACCAAAATGGTTTAAGTTTAATTATCTAGATACATTGCTCTCTGCAGTAACCTCAGTATTGTTCTCACTGTAATCTACCACATTATTAATGCCAGATTTTTCCTATTAGCTTTTAAACTGTTCTTTTACACTGAGTAGTTTGCCACCAAATTGTTACCAATAAAAATCCCCAAATGCCTAAAGGTTATTTTAAACACAGTGTGAGCAATGCTGGTTTCATTTCACCATTTATTTTGTTGAGTCATTATTGGTATGCATTGTGTGAACTTATTGTATGCATTTTTTATGCTGCTGGAATGGCAGTATATTTTTAACGATCCCATTTTAATACGACTGTCCTAAAAAAAATCATTAAACCCAGGGTTTAACAAGGACTGTGCAAACTCCACCTATCCTCTCTCCTTGTGTCAAATATTGTGGAGTGATAACTTTGGGAACCTAATATATTTGGAAATCTTGGCTTCCATTTCTTTTAGAGCTATAATGCATACTAAAGGATGCTATAAAAGAACATTTTCCTTGCAGTAAGTGTTCTCTGCATCATATTCTCTAGTAGTCAGATAACCAAAGAGCTCAGGCGTAGAATAACCTTCTTTATAAATGTCAAAAAAATTTAGGCACATGGTACACACTTTAAGAAAACTTCTAAGTCATTGAAAATCTGATTCAAAACCTATCATAAAAACTAAAGTCATATTCTTACTAATATCATTTCTTATGGGTATTCACTCTAGCCTATGGCCGTGCCACTTCTAGCTAAAATCTCATCAGATTTTATAAACTAAACAAAATTAACTTGGTCAATATGAATGAGGATTTTTAATGGAAAAAGAAAAACAAAACAATTAGAACTGGGATAAGAAAATGTGTGGATGAATGTTTGTCACTTAGATAAGTATGTTGTGTTATACATGAACTCACTTTCCCAGAAGGTAAAAATGTGCTATAAGAGGACTTGATAGTTTTGTAGATTTGACTGAAGCTCTCCTAGTTCCTGGAATTATCTATCAATATTTTTTTCAGGGGTCCTGGGAAATATATTGGTTTGATATGATGTAATAAGGTTCTAATTCTAAGGAACATTTTAGAGTTTTTATTATTATCTTGGGGGCAAGTGTGTGCAGTAGGAAGGAAAGAACAGAGTAGTCCAGCCAACAGGCATGTCACTCATCCATTTATTCATCCACTCAGACTTCCAACACGGATTCAAATTAATTAAATATTTATTGAGCACTTACTATGTGCCATGCTCCATAAGTAGCTTTCAAGTTATACCATCCAGTTAACAAGAAAGATGGACTCTATCCACAGGAAACATAGTTTTGCAAAGTGAATTTTTCCACTTGATAGGTAATATAATCAGGCATAAACATGTCAAGGTTACAAGAGTTCTTTCCAGTCATGACACGATCACACTCCAGAGCTAGAGGTTTGAAAGCTAGAATCTCTTAGGATTTGGTTCTCAAATTTTGATACATTATAAAAAAACTGCAGCCCCACCCAGGGCTACCAATCAGAATAGGAAGGTTAAGGGATGGGCAGTAGAGAGGGAGGCAGCAGTTTTCCCTGATGGTTCTGATGAACTCTGTGAGAAGCACTGCCCTATTTGGAGGGGCTAGTGAGAGCGAGACAGACATATTTATCCTAGCTAAATAGCCTCGTTAGGAGAAGAAGAGAAAATTGAGAGAGTGATAAAGTGGGATCAGGACAGGGGTGAAGGTGCTACTTTAATCAGGATATGGTACTGGGGGCAGAAGGAGTAGCGAAGGGGATATACAGGAGAAAAGACTATCACTGTAAGTTCCTCCAAAAAAATCCAGATGCCATGTCTATTTGTAGAAGAGTTATTAAACCTCACCTTATGGCTGAACTTGCTGACCAATTCCTCTTTTCTGACAATGGCCTGGGAACTGAGGTAGTTTAGATCTACCTAAGTTTGCTCCCAGTTGATACAGTTCATGTGAAAACAAACGCTGGAAGGATGAGGCTTCAGCAGAGCACTCATCATTTCTGCATCTTTATCATTTCAGAGATGGCTCTCAAGTTTGTTTAAAGAGTTTGACCTATGGCAGCAGTAAGAGAGTTATTTAGAGGGGGACTATAGTAGTGTCAGTGCTGGCTTGACAGTCACAGACCTGGTTTGAGTTCTTGCTCTAACACTATGTAACCATGTGACTTTGATGAAATTTACTCAATCACACTAAGTCCCTCATTGTTAAAAAAAAAAGGGTGTGGGGGTAATTTGCCTTTTATATGGTTACTGAGATCCTTAAAAGAATTTTCCTAAAGTACTTGGAACAAAATAAATGGTAACTATCATTAAGCCTCTCTCCCTTCTATTCACAATAAAATGTATCCTTTAGGCCAGTGTTATGCAAGAATTAGCCCAATAAATTACTGGTGAATTGAATGATTATGCTAATTTCTTTGCTTTTACATACTTTTACCAGCATATACAAATATAGTCACACTTCTTGTTGGTTGACAGGTAATAGAGACATGTAATTCAACCACCTTGAAAGTGGCTGTATTTTGATGATAGCTGGAAAGAGTGTTCTCTGGCAGAGTAGGTACCATCACTTTGTAAATCATCAAAAAATGGAGCAAGATAAAATGTTTGATGGGATTTTCATGGCATTATCATATAGATTACAACATAAAGAAGAGTTTGAATGTATCTGAAGAATACATAGGATTTACATAATGAATTAAAATAAAAAGGCAGACTTAGATCTGAATCCTTTAACCAATATTCATCCATAGCAGAGTCAATGGTCTTCACTGAATTCCATCTGCATGGAAGGGATCTGATGTCTCTTGTTAATGGTGCTAATGGTGGAAAAATATCTACAATCTAGAAATAACACAATGTTCTTAACCTTTAGAAGGACAGATAAATTGAAGGAATTCAGTTACTGAACTATCTCTAAACAATATAAAATCTCATATATATCAGGTAAACTGTATAGGTAGGCTGTTGGCCAAATTGTGGAATTAAAAAAAAAATTGAGTCATTACAGTACTAAACACTTTCTTGTAAAAATGCTTCCTTTCCCAAATGCTCATAGAATGGTCTTTCTGAATTCCCACTGTATATCTCCCCAATAAGATCTTTCTATCCCAACTACATCTTTCCTTATTCTTCAACCTTCTTAAATTTTATCTAACTTAAAGGATAAATCTAACTATATAGGCTTTATAGCAACTAAAAATTAAAGTTGCTGATGCACATGGATGTCATTCTACAGGGAGAGCATTTACCTTTGAATGTGTGTTTCAATGCAGAGGTGAAGCTCTGATTGCAGGGAACTAACTTTTGCAGATCACTTAGGATTATGCGTATTTCTCTAATGCCCCCCATTATATACAGCCACCTTCTTACCCAATATGTAGAGCTAGCCCAGGTCTGAGATAGGACCTCAGTTGGATAACCTGCTTATTTGTTTGTTTCTTTGTGTATGTATAGATGTATGTATGTATTATACTGAAGAGGTGACCAGGAGTGGTGTCCTCATTGGTGAGATGTTTTCTTTGGTAAAGTGATTGCTCCACCAGAGAACGGGGATAACCTTCTTGCCCAGATAGAGGACAAACTGGTTGAAACAGGCACATGTAACAGATACAACTGAGATTCAGGAAGGGATGGTTTTCATCAAAATGGTTACATTGAACCTGGAGGGGAAACCAGAAACAAAATTCAGCACTTGTCAGAGTTGATTTATGGCTATCAAATAGGTGCAGATATCAGTAGGAGGGTCTTACAACAAATGAAAAAATACAGGCCTTGAAAAAATGTGAAGGTAGGGATAGAAGAGAACAATAAGAAGCCCCCTAGGGGCACCTGGGTGGCTCAGTTGATTACGCAGACTTGGGCTCAGGTCATGAACTCACAGATTGTGAGTTCAAGCCCTGATGACAGTGCAGAGCCTGCTTGGGATTCTCTCTCCCTCTCTCTCTCTCTGCCCCTCCCCGACTTGTGTTTTTTCTCTTTCTCTTTCTCTCAAAATAAATAAATAAAACTTAAAAAAAAAAAGAAGTCATCCAGAAGCGGCCATGTAGTTGGCTTTATTGAATACATTTGCTCTTGATTTAGGGTGTAGTTGCCAGGTTATGGGGTTAGAACTAGGTCATCTCTTTCATTTCCATGATTTATTTCTTTTGTGATCTGATGGTTATAGTCAGTTCCTAAATGAAAATGTAACATTTTCTTCACTTGGAGCTCGCCAAGCTGATTTATAATTTGTCAGATTTGGTTTTGTGCAATTGTAATACATTGGTTAAAAAAATACTCTAAGCACCCAATTCACAAATAAATATGCACAGCTTATACATTTAACATGTTGACATTCCTAACAGGTGTGCAGAAACTTTCCTTTAAACTTGTGAGATAGCTTGTTATGGGAATTGAATTACTTATTATCCAAGGCATTACTTGCTATATACTTACGTATTTCCTTATGTTTTTACTAGTGAACTTCTATTGCTCTTTTATTATTAATAAAACTTTCAAATGATTAAGTCTAATCTCTGGAGCAAGATTTTAAGTATTTTGAGGGAGAGGTATTATTGTAAACTTCTTGGTGTCTATGAAGCACCAAATTGGTTCTTTTTATAGCATGTGTTCAATATATATTTGCTGTGAATAGTATGTGCTCAATAGACATTTGTTGCAAATAGACAGTACTTAACATGTAATTGCTCAATGAGTGTCCAGAAATTATAGGAACTTAGGTTCAAATCCTGCCTCTGGCATTAAAATTGAACAATGACATCGAGTTCATGAATAGAACCGATTGTGACTTCTATTTAATTTTAATTAGTTCAGGAAATGGATTCATACCTGAATTCCATTTATTCTTTTATAGAAGAATTATTGAACAATACCTATTATATTCGGGCTCTATGTAGGAGCCTATATACCAAAAATGAAAGTTAAAGTGAAATGCTTATATTCATTGTGATATCAGTAGCATTCATACCCTACCCCTTCTTAAATGGCTGTCTGTAGCTTTCAGAATACATTTCATCTCTGGTATTTGAGAATCTGCTTACTTACTCCCCAACATATATGTTCAATCAAGCCACCACAGAGTCCTTAGCATTCTTTAAACACTCATGTTTACTTTCATTGCCATATAATTGATCACATAGAAGAAACATGGTACACTGTTATAGGGCTCACTTTAAAGCAAGATGGATCAGTTCCAAGGTGTGTCACATATTTTGTAACCTATGTTGATGAATATTGACTTTCAGGGTCGTGATGAAGATCAGAGGTAAGATACAATATGTCTGGCATAGAATCTAGACAAAACTTAACCTGATAAATACAAATCTATTTATGAGGACAACTGGTAAGAAATAAGGTCATATCCAGATAATTTAGGTAGGTGACTACCTAAGCTAAAGAAAGAACTACACACACAGCCTCCCCTTACTTTATTTTCTCATGCAGATTTCTTCCCTGAACAGCTCAAATCCCAAATTTTCTGGACCCAGTGACTTACACTGTGCATGTTTATATTATTGATTTACATTGCTTTAACTACTAAAGTTAAACAAGAGTTCAAAAATACTAATAGACACAGCATAATTTTTTTTATTTGACTGTTTACAAGAAAGATGATCCAAAAGACACACTTTGGCTGTTCCAAGAACCTAATTCATGAAGTTTTTATTAAAATGAAGGAGGTCGTCAAATTGTATAAATCAGGGGGAGGAAAGATAATAGGGTGAAAAAGAAAAGGCTCTTTTGCAGACCTTGATCATTTTAATTCCATTTATCCAGCATCTACTATTTGTCAGATTTTTCTTCATTTCCTGCTGCTTAGTTTCAGACCTTTGGTTTCTTTAATAAAGTAGGAAGATTGTGGTCTGATCAATTGTAGCAAAGCCAAGTGGAGTCCTAAGGTAATTTTCAGGTAAGTTGAAGCAAGAAATAAAAAGCAAAACTCTCTAAACTGAAGTATATAACTCTCTAAATAAAGCATTTTTAGGGTCTAAAGTCTCTAGGTGATGCCCTCAATTCCCAACTAGACTGTATATAGAGACCTGTCCTGAGCACAGAAATTCTAAAGGAGAAAATGAGACTGTGTGTAACTCCTGACCTTGACCTCATCCCCTTCCCTTTTAAAGATGGGGATGAAGCTCCTCAAATAGACTCTGGCCCAGATGAGAAAGAACAATCAATGTCTCAGCTACAAGAGGTTTCTCTGGGGTTAATCTTGCTAGTTATTGAAAGCCACCAGGACAATTGCTATTCACTCTTTTCTTAAGGGAAAGAGGACTCCATATCTTACTGTTGTCTTGGAAAAATCCGTAGTCAGTCACAGTACCATTTTACTGCCATCTAACTTCAGGGAGGCAGTGAGGTACAAAGACAAGTGAACAAGCAAACAAACAAACAAAATGTAAGGCAATCAAGGTCTCCCAGTTGGAACGTTTTGTGGCAAAATAACGATAGGTCACATCACCCAGGGCTCTTGCTTGACGTATTATCTCTCTATTCATTTCTCTCTCTTTTTTAAAGTCACTTTTCTGAGTTTTAATAAATAAACTGAAAACCTGAAATTTTATGTATTGCTTTAATTATTCATCTGCAATCCAGATTTTTATATAGATAGGTTCCAATTAATAGCCAGGACAGAACTGCAGATGTCTGTGTATGTGCATGGTATATTTTATTGTTTTTTTAAACTTTTTTTAACTTTATAGTTTCCTGTATTTGGTGTGTGCAGTAGATGTTATAAAGGGAAAAAGAAAGAACCCAGGCAGACACATGCCCATGATCAGAGACATTTAAAATAAGCATAATTCCAACCCCATCTTTTAAGAGTGGAGAGGATTGTCCTCATCAGCCAGGGCACTTGGCTGTGAAGTCAAAGACGGGAATATTTAATTACTATCAGCAAATAGAAACCCAGTGAAGAGTATTTGTGTCAGTTAGATGCCAATGAAACTAAGCCTTTCTGAGATGGAGAGGATCGATTTAATTTTTTTCCCCTTCTCCAGATTTTTGCTATGACAGAATGACATACTCTTCATTCAGCCACTCAAGCAAAAGAGTGACTGACGATCCAATGAAGGTCAAATAGTTTTCTAGCCAGCTGACACCGTTTCAGACAGCCTTAACCCTTGAACGGCAGCAAAATGGCTGGACCAAAAGGTTGTCTCTGAAAACCATATGGACTACCTTTCCAGAGACAACCTCCCCCTACTTCCTCTGTCCTCAAAATACACACTTACAGAGAACTTTCCAGTAGATGGTTTTACTTTCTCAAAAGGTTCCGCCCTTCCTTTGTGTGCAGTTGAAACATCCTTTGACTTTCATTCTACTTTGCTGGCGTTTTCCTGGTCTCACACCATTGTTGGGCTCTGGCTTTATTTCTCATCAATGTCAGTGCGCCCCAGGGAATTAGTTTTTCTCTTTCCCTGAATGAACAAATGCTTCCCCTAAATGAAATCTGGAAATATATGGCCTTTCTAACAAAGTCATAAGGGAGGACTCTCCAGGAGGTGGGAACATTTACATAAAACAAAATCTCAAAGGGACTAGTGAGTCCTTCAGTTCAGAGCTCTATTAGCAGGCCAGAAGAGATTCTTGCCTCTGACCTCTGATTCTTTCCAGTCACATTTGTCAAAATAGCTTCATGTTCTTGAGAGCTACACTGAAGTCAGGGGGGATTTTGCCAAATATCATCGAGTGTGCAAAAATGTGACAAAGGCAGGTGAGTATAGAGGACCTTTGTATTATGGGGTATTGTTCTAGACATTATTAGCTGAAGTTAGTGGGTTCTTGAAGTTTTATTTTTATTGTCTTGGAAAGTCAGTGCCTGCCACAGCTGGCCTGCCTCAGCACAAATCCCACTCGGCTATTTGTCCCCTAGGACCCTTTCCAGTCTCTAATTCCTCCATCAGTCACTTGGGAGTTAGGTCTTCTATTTTTACCTTCCCATTTCCTGGTTTTTCCACTTAAAAAAATGTGAAGAATTAGTGGCTTCTTTTAAAATGTCTATCAGAGTAGAGTACAGCAATGTGTAATAGTGTGTTTTCTATTCAGCTAAAGCACAGACATTAACTCATTCAAGCCTTTGCTCTTTTTTTTTTAACAGATTAGAACACATATTGTAATTGATAAATGAGGAGCAAGAAACCCTGAGTGGTTGTGTTATTTGTACAGCTTCAACTTATAAGTCACTGATAAACCATAAATGTAGGTAGAGCTTCCTAACTCCTTGGATAAGATTTATTCTACCATGTGTTGGTGGTGCCTCTTTGTTTTCAAGTCTAGTTAACTATTACTGGATTCAAGAAGTCACTCTTCATGTGAGTTGCTATTAGCTCTAGTTATACCCACACTAAGATGAGGAATATGGGGCCCCTACTGAAGGAGAAAGAGACTCATGGAAAATAATGACAGGTGTGCTGGACAAAAGCTACCAATGGCAAAACTTCTATAATTAGTAAAGAATAATTTTACCACTTAAAAAAATAATGCAGCAGTTAGTAAATGAGATTACCAAATAACCCCAATTTTCCTTACCTAAAATTTCTCTTCTCAATTTTACTAAGTTGGAATTGAATATCAATATTACAGTATACCCCTGAAGTAAAAGAAAAGTTGAGGTTGAAAGGAGTTAATTGTGCCCTTTGATTTGGGTTCTGGTGAATGTGCTACACATGTCAGTACATGTGGAGTGTCATGTTGCTCTGATCACAGCCACAGAGTCTGGGTCAGTGGTTTTATGTTTTTTCAGGAGACCTGACATTGAAGGGTACAAATACAGATGTGGGATTTAGTTCCACTGGTGCCATTTCCTAACAATGTAACTATAAGTAAACTACTTGCTCAGCCTTAGCTTGTTTTCACATTTGTAAAATAAGGAAAAGAAATCCTGTATTTTAATGGGAGTATTAGGTAAAATAGTTTACATAAAAGACTTAGTGTTTAATAAATACCTAGTGGCATAATAGTATTATTTGATTTTCTCTCTGCATCCTCCCAGTTTCCACAAAGACAAAGCAGGTAAAGCACCTAAGGTATATGAACACCATTAGTGTGAGCAAAGTTCTAGACTTGCCTTTGGATATAGTGCTCCAGACTTGAATACTCCACCCATTGATTCCAATGATGGACCACTCTATTTATTAATTTTGCACCCCATCATATCATGATACAAAATAGCTGAGTGAAGTTCAGTACATTTCCAAGTAATGTGTTTAGTTGGGGGGAAATATGCTGTATTTTAATCCAGATGAAATCAGTCTAAAATAATTTTTACTTAAAAAAATAAAATCACTAAAAAATGGGGCATTGTTTTCTGAAGTGCTACAATGTATGGGATACAAGCAAGGACTAAGAATACAGAGATGGACTGATGCTATTTTTAGATGATACAAAATACCTGAGACCTGTTTATATGAAAGCATTTTGAATTGTATCCCTGCCCCAAATCCCTGCGGCATAATACCTATTGTATTGTCTTGCTTTGTTTCTGTTCAAATATTCCTTTCCCTTTCGAAATTTCCCTGCCCCACCCATCACATGATGGAACTACCGTATGAGTATAAATATTGTATTAATTCCATGTTACATCTTCCACATTGCTTGTGTATAGTTTATCGTGTGAATGGTACCCCATATAATCATATAAGTGGTCACCCAGCTACGATATGATCCTACCCTTGACCACAGTTGATTGATCCAGGAATTTACACGTGATCTAAGAATTAAAGATACCAAGAGAGAAGACCCATTCTCTCCAGCTGCTAAAACCCATTAATCTGACATAGTTCCTCCCTTTTTGAGGTTTGGATATTCAATACCTGCTTGGATACTCTAAGAAATCCTTTTATGTTTCTGGTAGTTTCTCTATTGCCACATAAGTAGCAAGACTTAGTGATTCTACTCAAGTGAAACAATGAAGAACCTTGACTAATAAAAGCACTCTAACTTCAATGAACATTCTCACACATACCAGACATGTGGACCAGATGCAATGCCTACTCATGTTTCAGGAACCAGATCACTGTGATAGAAGATATAGGTTCTGGGTTCAAATTTCCTGTACCCGAATCCTAATTTCACCATTAGCTGTAATAGCCTTATGAAACATATGTAATTTTAGCAACTTAGTTTCTTCATTTACATAATAGAAATAAAGGTAGTACCTCCTAGGGTTGTTGAAAGATTAAAGGATTTGAACATAGCCTAGTTTTTTCTTTATAGAATTAGTTATTATTACCTTGTGAAGTCATCTGAAATTTCTTTCATAAATTCCCCAAACCACCATTTGATATGATTACTTTGTTTCTATTGTGCTTTCTTTCCTGAATATTCCTCAATTAGATCTTTTAGTACATTGTTTTACAATTATTTACTTACCTATCCAGCTCCCTTTCCCTTTGTGATCTATTTGAGGGAGAAGGTCCATGTCTAATTCAATTTTTACCCACATGCCCTGCTAGAACAATGTCAAATGATTGTACTCAATAGATACATTTGGAAAAGTAATAATTAGCAAAATTACTGAAAAACTACTATATAAAATCACATTCTGCTGTTTGTAATTATGAGTTTTTCTCTCTCATTGATCCAAACATTTCTCCATTCTTCTGTTTATTCATGCACTTATTTGGTAATATTTGGGTAGACAACTACAATGTGGTATCTTCAGTGAAAACATAAAATAACAGTTTCTCTCCTCTAAAGCAGTTTGTGATCCAGGAGGGAATAAAACAGGTATCCAAATTGCTGTAATATAAAGTAGAAGGTGATGGGTTTTATAATAGAGGCACTGGGAAATTGCCGTAAGATCTAGAAGATGTAGAGATTATTTCAGGCTGCAAAGCTGGAAAAAGACTTCAAGGAGGAAGTGCATCTGAGGCTGTTCACAGAGAAATGAATATGCTATCAGTAGACTGAGAGAATATTGCCCTGAATGGGGAAGGTCTACAGGTTAATGAATTTCTGCTAAGTATGACTGTTACTGACATTTCCTGTCTGTCAAATGGACTTTGAGGGATGCAATCACAGTCTATGGGTTGGGTTTGATAAAAGTAGAGGTCAGGCCCAGAGATCTGTGTTTGCTTAGGCTTCAACTTTCCCAATGAGCCATTTTAATACTACCTAAATCTCTCTGCAGATTGAATTGAACAAATTGATCTGTTTTAGTTTCACTCAGAACAGAAATCAATATTGCAAAAATAATTTTGATATTCATCATGAACAAAAATGATGCTACTGGAATTCTCTCTGAGTTGTTTCCTCAATATTGGCCGTAGTTCTTTGCAGGAAAAAAAAATCCCAATCTGGGATTCTTACCTGGAAATAATAATCATCCAACACAGATTTATTGAGTACTTACTATATACCAGACATATGCTCTCCATTGGATTTTTTTTGGGTCAGGAATATTTGATTGAGATATGATTTGTGTACTATGAAATGCACAGATTTAAAGAGTGCAGTTTCATAAGTTTTGACAAATGTGTGCACCTGTTTATTCCGTACCTCTATCAAGATATAGGACATCTCTATCACCCCAGAAAGTTGTGATTCCCTGTAAATGTCCATCCCACCTCAGATACAACTACTCATATGATTCTTTTAGCCAAGATTCATTTTGCCTGTTGTAACATTTCTTGGAAATGGAATCATACTGTACTCTTTTATATCTTACTCTTTCACTCAGTATACTTTTTTTGAGATTCATCTGTGTTGCTTCATGCATCAATAGTTCCTTTTTATTGTTACATATTATTCCCTTGTGTGAACAAAACATAATATATTTTAATCTGTTTTTCTACTAATGGGCATTTGGATTGTTTTTAGTGTTTAGCTATTATGACTAAAGTTTCTATACACATTCTTGTACAAGTTTTTTTGTAGCCATATTATTTATTTTGAGTAAATAACCCAAGAGTATAGTTGTTGGATCATGGAATATATGCATATTCACTTTATGAGAAATTGCCAGGCCTGTTTCCAAAGTGTTTGAACCATTTACACTTCCACTAGCAATGTTTGAGAGATCTGCTTGCTCAACTTTCTTACCAACCAACATCTGGTGTTGTCAGTATTTTTAATATTAGCCATTTTGGTGGATGTATTGTAGTCTCATTGGGATTTCACTTTACATTTTCCTGATAAGAAATAATACTGAGTGCTTTTATCATGCTTTTTATAAATGTGTATATCCTCGGGGCGCCTGGGTGGTTCAGTCGGTTAAGCGGCCGACTTCAGCTCAGGTCATGATCTCGCGGTCCGTGAGTTCGAGCCCCGCGTCGGGCTCTGTGCTGACAGCTCGGGGCATGGAGCCTGTTTCAGATTCTGTGTCTCCCTCTCTCTGACCCTCCCCTGTTTAGCTCTGTCTCTCCCTGTCTCAAAAATAAATAAAACGTTAAAAATTTTTTTTAAATAAATAAATAAATGTGTATATCCTCATTTGTAAAGTGCCTGTTAAGGTTTTTCATACATTTTCAAATTTGGTTTGTCTTTTTTTTTTTTTTTAAGAGAGAGAGAGAGAGAGTACATAAGCAGGGAAGAGGGACAGAGGGAGAGAGGAAGAGAATGCCAGGCAGGCTCCGCACTCAGCATGGAGCCTGATGTGGGGCTGGATCTCACAATCGTGAGATCATGACCTGAGCCAAAACCAAGAGTCTGAGGCTTAACTGATTGAGCCCCAATCAGTTTAGCTCAACTGATTGAGCTTCCTGGGTTATGTATCTTTTTTTTTTTTAGTGTTTATTTATTTTTGAGAGAGAGAGACAGAGCATGAGCAGGGGAGAGGCAGAGAGAGAAGGAGACACAGAATCCAAAGCAGGCTCCAGGTTCCAAGCTGTCAGCACAGAGCCTGATGCAGGGCTCAAACTCATGAACAACAATATCATGACCTGAGCAAAAGTCAGGTGCTCAACCAACTGAGCCACCCAGGTGCCCCATTGTTTGTCTCTTTATATTGACTTTTCTAAGTGGTTTATTCTGGACAAATCCTTTATCACATGTATGTATTACAATTTTTATTATGTTGCTTACCTTTTCATTTTCTTAACTATGTTTCTTAATGAGAAGTTTTTAATTTTGATAAAGTAAAATGTGTCAGTTTTTAATTATGCTTGGAATGTCCTAAGAAATAATTGCCTACCCTATGACTGTCTATATTTTAACTAGAGTTTTATAGATTTAGCTTTAGGTTTAGGGCTATAATCCATCTAGCATTTAATTTTTGTATGGTGGAGGTAGAGACTGAGGTTCTCTCTCCCTCGTTCTCTGTCTCTCTGTCTCTTCTAAACAACTAAGTAGTTGTTCCCAAATATTTCTGGAATGTTTCTTTTTCTCCATTCAATTGCTTTGAATTTTGAAATCAATTGAATAAATACTAGTGGGTCTATCTCTGAAACCACCATTCTCTGCCATTAATCTATTTGTGTTTCTTTATGCAGTACTGCATTGCCTGAATCAATGTAGATTTATATTAAGTCTAAATACCAGCTACCATAAAGGCTTCAGATTTTTCTTACATGGGATTACTTTGGTCAATTAGCTCTTTTGCATTTCCATTTAAATTTTAGATATAGTTTATCAATTTCTATAAAATGCCTGCTGCAATTTTTGTTTGAGATTACACTGAATCCATAGAATAATTTCTGGAGAACAATATTGTGACTTCTAGTCTATGAACATTTATTTAGATCTTCTTTAATTTCTGTCAACAAAGTTTTGTAGTTTTCAGTGTGCAGGTATTGCACATATTTTGTTAGAGTTATCAGTTTGTATTTCATTGGTTTTGGTTCTATGATAAATAGTATTCTTTATTTAATTTGTAATTCCAATTTTTAAAATACTCAGAATACACTTGAATTTTGTATATTAATCTTGTGTCCTATAACTGCTAAATTTACGTATTAGTTCTAGTAGTGTTTTTATAGATTACTTAGAGTTTTCTACATGCATTATCAATTGTCTATGAATAAAACACTATTACATCTTTCCTTCAAATCTATAAAACTTTCATTATGTTCCATCTTACTCAATATGCTTAAACCTCTAGTACAATGTTGAATAGAAATGGCAAGAAGTGAACTCTTTTCTTTATTCTTGATCTTAAAGTATTGATCTGAAAGTATTCAGTCTTTCATCATTATATATGAAAATAGCTTCAGGTTTTGCATAGATGCCCTTTATCAGGATGAAGAAGTCCCCTTTTATATAGTCTACTGATTATTTATTTTTTTATATCATAAATAGATGTTGAATTTTTTTCCAATGTTTCTCTGCATCTATTGAGATGACCTATACTTTTTCTCTTATTGTTGTTAATATGTGTAAAACATCGGTATATTTTTGAATGTTAATCAAATCTTGCATTTCTAGAGTCAACTTCACTTGGCCATTATGAATTACTCTTTATATATTGCTGAATATAATTGGTAAAATATTGTTAGTAATTTTTATAAAGATTCATGAGGATTGTTGCTCTGTAATTTTGTTTGCTTGTAGTGATCTTCTCTGGATTTAGTATCAGAGTTATGTTGGCCACATAAAATAAATTAAGAAGTATTTCTGTATTTCCTTTTTCCTCTATAGTTTCTGAAGCTCGAATAGTTTCTATTACCCTGTCTTCAAAGTCACGGATCTTTTCATTTGTATTTCCTGTTAACTTTTATGGATGTGTGTTTGTGTGTGTGTGTGTGTGTGTGTGTAATATATATATATATATATATATATATATATATATATATATATATATATTTGTTCCTCCATATATTTTGCCTCGAACTTAATTGTAATAGCTCTTTTTAAAGCCCTAGTCTGCTAGTTCCATCATTCCATGGTCTGTTTCTCCTGGCTTTTATTATTATTGTTTCTTCTTCTGGTTATAGGTCTCTTGCTTCTTCACATTTCCAGTAAGTTTTGGTAGTGTGTCAGGTGTTATGATTTCTACATTGTTGAGTATCCATATTTTGTTATTTTTCTTAAAGGGGTGTTAAGTTTTATTCAGGCAGGAAGTTAGTTTGTGCATAGGTCAGCTTGCTTCCTTAAAGGCTTTGTTTTAAAAAATAAATTAATTAATTAATTAAATAAAGGCTTTGTTTTTAATCTTGAATAGGCTGAGTCTAGATAAACATTTACTGTAGAATGAGATAAGCTCTGTACCTATGATTTGGTCTTTCTGGGGTCTCTACTGCATGCTTGATCTGTGCAGTACTTTCTCTTTATTTTGGCTGTCAGGACTCAAAATCTCTTAGTCCTATATGAGGTCCATGAATTGTTTCGGTCAGCTCTCCCATAGTTATTCTTTATATACTAGTGCTTTTGCTTGGCCTTGTGGAGTTTCGTCCTGAGTAAACTCTGATTAGCATTTATTCAAAGGCTCAAAGGGAACCTACACAGGTTTATGGAGTTCTTTTCTCTCTGGAATTAGACCCTGCAGATTTTAGCCACCTTCATAGCCCCAAATTCTTATCTTTGTCCTCTGTCTTATGATGTAAGATCATCATGCTCTATTTGAGCTCTCCATACATGCTGTGGTCTAGAAAATGTGTCCAGGCAGAAATCATGCACAGTTATGGAACCCTTTCATTGTTGGCCTTCTTTGGGACTGTAGTCATGTACTACATCTTGTCCTTTATCTGCAAACAGTATGTTTCATATATTTTGCCCAATTTTATAATTGGACAGACTAGTGTAATACCAATTATTCCATTACAGTTATAAGCAAAACTCAGCATTAAAATGTTTTGTCAAACTAGTGATATGGTCTAGAACTTGAGAATTATGATAAATAATGTAGCCAAACATAAATAATCCGTTGAACTCAAAAGTGAACTTGTAGTTTGATGAAAAATATGGTAACTGGAATCATTGTCACAAAAGGACTGTGTGCTGTTGGATTTTTTTGTTTTGTTTTGTTTTGTTTTTTAAATCTACCATGGAATACTAACAAAAATTCTGGAAGACAACAAAAAATATGTGTGTCTCATATGTGGTTTTTAGATAGCTCTTCACTCTAAAATTTGAAAGGTAGCCAGGTCTATTGTATAGTTTGCCATATCAACATCTAACATTATTATAATTTTATCATAGCATATCAAATTAATTATACTTTCCAAAGGGGGAGCAGAAATAGACCAGAAGTTGTTTAGAAAAATAAAAATTGAACACTCTGGTATTGGGAATATTTATTTCAGAGAAAAACAGTGGTTTTGTGTTCATGAATTTGTTCACTATGCTGCATTCCAAGATTTTGGAATACCTCAGAAATTCCTCTTCTTATTACTATTCCTCTGCATGTACAAAGGGTTAAGTAGTGATATTTCTAGTGACATTTTGTTGCATACTGTCTTCTAAGGCAGAAATATTATTCCTCAAAACAGGACTATTATATTTAAATCTTAGGATTCTGCATATAATGCAGATTTTTCAGAGTGTCATGATTTTCAGGAATGTTGTACAAAATAGAGTAATGAATACAAAACTTTGGTGTCAAATAGATCTGGATCTAGTCTTGGCCTGTGAATTACAAGTTTTTTGATTTTGGGAAATTTATTTTACCTGGCTCAGACTGTTTCTGTATCTATAAAACTGGGGTCATGAGGATACCTATCCTTCAGGATTGTTTTGAGCAATAAATGACATCATTTTTATGTAAAACACTGAGTAGAGTGCTAGATACTTGGTAAAGACTAAACAGATGCCTACCTGTATTTATAATGCATTAATACAAATAATATACAATGAGATAGCAAGTGATTAAATTTAGAAATTTTACACATGTACACAGACATGCACATACATATTTATTCAAGAGCCAATTATGTTCTTAAGCAATACCAACTGGGTTGGTTGATTTTACGTGTCAACTTGACTGAGTCACTGGGTCAAATACTCTGGGTGTGTCTGTGAAGGTATTTCTTGAGGAAGTTAACATGTGAATAGGCAGACTGAGTAAAGCTTATTGCCCTCACAAATGTGGGTGGATCTCCTCCAGTCTCTTGAAGATCTGAGTAGAACGAAAAGGCTGAGAAATAAGAAACTCATCTTTTCTAAGTTGATTGAGCTGGGACATCAGTAATTTCCTGCCTTTCCACTAGAAATGAACAACCTACTCTTCTAGTCTAGAACCTGCTGTCTTTCAAATGGAACCACAGCATTGGCTCTCCTGGGTCTCCATCTTGCTGACTGCAGATCTTGAGACTTCACAGCCTCCTAATTACATGAGCCAAATCCTTATAATAAATCTCTCTGTCTCTGTCTCTTTGTCTGTCTCTCTCTTATATATGTGTATATCCTATTGGATCTATTTCTGGAGAATCTCATTACACCAAGCCTTTGTAATTTTGGCCTTTCAGCCTGGTTCTCATAGATCAGAGGGAAAGAGGGATTTTTTGCATTTCCAGGTACCAAACCCCCACAGTATCCACACCTACATCCTGACATTTGCTATAGTTCTTCCCTTATTGCTGTTACTCTGAAAATAGAAAGGGGTAACGACATATTTATTTACATGTACTGAGCAGTCACAGACTAAATAGCCTGGGGTGGGGGGTGGGGATTAAAAGTGCACCAAGAAACAATTGTTTTTCTTGTTCCAGAAACCCACAAGATGAATTTATAATGTGAACCATAGGGGTCCAGCCCATCTCTGACTTGAAATGCATTTGCCTTGAATACTTACTCAGCCCTTTCTGATATCAAACTGTCTTAGTCACTTTTGAAAACAAAGCAGAGATCATTTTAAAGGCATTAAGGTGAAAGGCCAGGTACAGTTATTCCTCAGACACATTTAAACTGCCCCATCGACAGGCAGTTAGCACTTTACCAGAATGGCACAAGTTACCAGAGAAACAGTGCAGTACTGAATCTGATGCTGACAAATAGAACTTGAAAGCAAGTATGAAATGCCACGATAATAAATGACAACTTCTTTCTTTAAAAGAAATTTTTGAGATACACTATTCTGATGAAGGAAAAGATAAATGTATGTTGTCTGATATATTTCTTATATCAGCTAATGGCCTGGATTCTGTATCTGAGCCCCAAACCTGGAAATTAGGTATGCTGTGCTGTGACTTAGCTTTCATCTCTTAGAGTTTGGATCATGTATTTCCTCCTTATTTTAAAGCAACAAATAGTCATTGAGTTCCATCTATTTACAAAACATTGTTCCAAACATGTTAAGGATGTAAATGTGATCAAGATATAATTCCCTGTCTCAAAGCAGCTTACAATTTACTAGAACATTTTGACAAGCATTTATTGATCACCCTGATGTGCTAGGTCGTGTTCTAGGTAGAGGGAATACATAGATATATATGACATATTCTTTGCTCTTGATAAATATACACCTACAGAGGGACGGACACACAAAATAAATAATTGCTGTAAAATAGAGGTATCTACAAGGAGTCTAGAATGAGAAGTGAATAATTTGGTCTGGAAGAGGTGATAGGCTTGGTTGCAAATAAAATATTAAGATTAGAGAGTGGGGAGATGTGTATTCATGAATCCAGCACCTTTCCAGAATTTATATTTTAAAAAAAGGAAAGCATACAGTAAGCAGGAAAAAAAAAGCCATGTTGCTTAAATCCAATCCTGGCAAGGAGAATATTGGCAATCCTCCATGGGCTTGGAATGCCCCGTCTAATTCCAGATCTGGAAGAGGTTCTATAAGCTTTTTCAGGGTGGATAGCCTTTTATATACAATTTACCTCTTACAAATTATTCTTGCTTATAGATGTTTAGTCTTAAGATTCTAAAGCATACTCAGAATTTGAAGTCAGAGGCTATAACTGACACATCTTCTGCAGTAAGCACAAATGTTTTATACAAAACAAATAGGAAATATACCAGTAGACTGATAAAGATGGTTTTTACTCCATGACGCAAATATTCAAAGCCCACCTTCCTCAGCAGTGATGAAAAGACCCCATGGAGTGATAAGGAGCCTTCCCTTACCATCTTTGCTATGCAAAAGCCTCTGAGCCTTATTCATCGTGATTCAAGGGTTTCTGCACTCAGTCCATTGTGATCATGTGTGGGACCAATGGAAACATAAGGGCCCTACTTAAATAATTCACTGTTCAGGAGCTAAGGAAAGAACATTTTCTTAGAACATAAAGGAGGCATAGAATGCCTTCTAAATGGAGAATATATAAATGATGACTTTTTCAGTACCCATTATTCTTTAGCCAAATTAAAAAATAATAAAATGTGGATATATGATAATAGGGAGAGATAGTGTTATATTGGATACATTTCTGGCCTAAGTGATAGTTAAGAGTCACAAGAGTTCTTGGAGCTTTGTTTGCTTCCAGTAAAATAGGGTATATGAGAAATTATACACCAAAAAAAGATTTCTATTTCCTGGTTCCAGCTTATGTAAGATTTATAGATACTTAAAATAAATGTAAAAAGCATGTAAATATAGCTGGGAGGTAGAAGACAGAGATAATATAAAGATCCTACTTATTTCTGCAATAGGGACTGCCTAAATTTTAAATCGTAAAGATTTAGAAGCAGAAGTGCCTGCTTTTCTGCAGGTTGGATTTATTCAATGACTGGCTCCTTAAACTATCAAAAAAGATGCCATGGAGAAGTATTTGGGTGTGCAAAAACTGAAACACTCATTTTCCTGGAACACGCAGTGCAGAAAAATCTGTGTTTTTAAAATTAAACACTTCAATATACAAAACACTATTCTAATTGTCACAAGGAGATTCGAATAGGCATGGGATATGCCCTCAACAAACTTATAACCCAGCCAAATTGAAAATATGAGACATAGGGAGTTAAGTCAACCTCTTCCCCTATAAAATATATACCTCAGTGAGTGTTTATATAATCAGAACTACAGATTTATAAGAGGGAATGGATGCTTTAATGAATGGGTTTATCAGGGATGCCCTAGTGGGGTCTAGGGGATGAGGCATTGAATGCCCACCATAACCAGAACAGACCATCCCTACATGGAATTATTGGGAGGGAATTTTAGGAGCAGTTCTGCAAAGACCTTGGTATTAGGGCTGAGAAATATGAACAATGCAATGAACTTAAAAGCTTTTGTTATTAATTGATAACAGAATTGATTGAAGGAGGCACTTTTGGTTTTGGGATCTAGGTAAACTATGAAAGGGGATTTTCAGAGAAGAGATAGCAAGTAGGGTAAGGAGAACTAGCCCAAATTTGAAGCTATGAAGGTCAGAATTAAAAGTTCCAAGGCAAAGTGCATGTAATTGCTTGGGTCCTGGAGTTAATCTGAGGCATCAGAATGTCCTTTCCACTCTATTTGCAACACTTTCTTTTTTTTTTCTTATCGTCTCATAGATTTGATTATAAAAAAATCTAAATTCATTGAGGGCACATTCTTTGGGGTCTACATTTTTTCCCAATCCTTTTGTAATAAAAGACCCAAACCAATTTCCCCAGACAAAATTTGCTTGGCTTTCCAGCCCTGCTGACTGAGCTATGGATTGTGTATTCCCAGGATACTTCCTTAACTCAACCCTGCACATCTAAAATTGGGATTTAGTAGACAGTGGAATTTAAGAAGTTTCTCTGTGTTCATTCCCCCATTCCTAGTTAGCTGAGGTCACGCTTCCTGGGAGTGAGGCTGTACCTGTCTAAAAAGAATCCAAGACCATTTAGCATTAGGTAAGATCCTTACCAAGTGCACACATGGTATTTAATTCTTATCTAAAACAGAATGGGCTGAACAGAAATCCAAAATTTCTCTTAGTCTGTCATTCATGAAGCTGTTGCTATGGTTTATAAACAAGAGATAGGAAAATGGCATCACTGAGGAAGTCTGGAACAGGAATCCGGGACCGTGGGTCAGTCTCAGCCTTACAGAAGCCGGTAATCCAGGGAGGAACACACCAAGAAGGAATGATTCCATGACCTGCTGCATCTTCCTCTGGTCCAGAAAGGAAGCTTTCCCCTTGTCCTGTCCTCCTTCCCTCTTCTCTTTCCCTCTTTTCTCTCTTCTGCTTTCCTACCTCCTGTGTTAATCTCCTTTTCTCTCCCCATTCTTTCCTTTTTTCCTTTGTGTCTCTCTTTCTGAGAACGAAAATAATGTTATGTTTTAGTTTCACTGAACAAAAGGTTGAGGATGGAGTGCGTATTTCTAGTTATTGCTGGTTTTTATGTCCTTTAGCGAAAAAGAGACCTTTCCCTTTAGAAGCCCAAAGGTGGAGCTGTTGCAAAAGGAGAAAGCCAGACAGGCCAGCCGCGCCCGGCGGGCCACCAGCTCACACAACGCAAACACTTACATGCCGCGTCTGCACGGAGGAGCCTGGATCCTGGAGGCTTTGCTTCCAAAACATAAACATTTCCTTTTTTTTTTTTCTCAAAGAGAAATAAAAACCCTGATTACGGCAGATGCATTACTGCCAAACTGTGCAAAATAGAACAAGTATTAAGTGTCTGCTTAACCCCCTTTAATTGTTAATTCCATGCACTTTAGTAGATTCCAGTATTATCAAAATAACTGCAGGGAGAAAGGATTCAAATTCATTTGTGTTCATTAACACCACCATTTATCAGTGTAATGTCCTATAGATAATGATTGGAGGGTCATTCTATTTTCTCCATTTCTACACTTCTGTGTAGTGTGCTGAAATGCTATCGGATGGTTATGTTTCTGTGGGAAAGACCTAGAAAAATGCTCTTTTCGGTAGCTGAAAAGAGGTTTTCCGCTTCTGCATTTGGTCACCTCTCAAAATGTTTTCCACAGAAGCAACATGTTTTTTCTTTCAGTATCCTAACATGATATGTTACTTTCATCATCCTGAGAAGCAGCAGCAAATTTTGAAAACCCATTTTATGGAGAGAAACACACAGAGCTTGCTGCATTGTTCTAGTTCCTCCAAGAAATGGGATGAATTGTCACCATCCATCTCCACAGACTCTGAGTCGCGGCTTTGTCTAATAGTTTTGACTGTTCTGCTTGAAAAACAGAAAGCTCCCCCCTCCCACCTTGAATTACTTACCTCTTCCTTTGTCTGTATCCCTAGAGCAAAGGACTCCAGTTTGATGTCTTGAAAGCTATTGAAACAAACAATTTAGCTAATTTCAAAATATCCTCATTTACTCTCAGAATATGATTTCACCCTCGTCACATTAATGTTTACTTTCAACTCTGAGTTGCTGTAAAAAGCAGGGACAAAGTAACCTGAGATGTTTTATGCCACTGAGACAAAAAGGTATTGATCCTTTTTGCCTCTGGAAAAAAAAAAAGGTTTCTAATAATTTCCAGATATATTGTAGATTACATTGCTATCTTTAATTAAAACATGACACAGGACAAAAACCAATTATTTACTTTTTTAAACCATAGGGCCACCTTTGTCCTAATGGATTCTGATGTCCCATTTGCAAATGGCAAGTTTGTTCTTAGTACCAATGTGTGTGTGTGTGTGTGCATGTGTGTGCACGCGCGTGGGTGCTATTGCACTTCTGCTGTCGTGCTTGAATGCAAGCATGCTTGTGAATTTATTCTTGGCTTTGCTACTGGTGACATTTAAATGTAGGTTTATGTCAGGTAGTTAAAAATATATAAAAGGCTGAGTTATACCAACACTGCCTATCATGCATGCCCCCAAGATGACTGAGGGGGTAGTTTCCAAAGTGGTTTTATTTATGCAGTTTCGGTGCCCTATGAAACAGAACTTAAGAGGCAGGGGCTAAAGCAAAGTGGAGTAAAAAGAAATGCCTTGAAAGGGAACTGATTTCAGATACAGAAATAAAGCAACCTCATCCTATTACAAGAATACTTGAACTGGCTCAGTCCCTTCCTTATTTCTTATTCTCTCCCAGCTGTTTCAAAAGGCACATCTCATTGCACGTCTCTGGGGCTTTTCCTCTGATCCAGACCTGGCCTGTGTTCTGTTCTTTCCTTTCAGACACTGCTGGTCTCCAAGACATCTCCTCGGCAGCTTTTGCCATCTGGAGCTGTCTGCTTTCAACTCTGCCGTGCAGACTCAGGCTCCTTGAAACTGTCATCTCGAAACATATTTATTACTTGCTCACGCCCGGGCTTCTTGGTGCCACGTTCCTTCTGCTCTTTGATTATGCAGGGCAGAGGCAGCGTTATTTTACCATCTGAATTAGTGCTAAGGGGTGCTGTTAGTGTGAAGAGCAAGGCCTCCGAAGGAGAGGTAGGCATGGCATGAGGCCGCCTCCTGACAGCCCAGGCTGCTGTTGCTAGGTGGTACCTCGGGCAGCTCCGAGGCTGGCAAGCAGGACCATCTTCTTCTTACTGTGCTGCTACTATCTATGCTGTGACATGCAACTGATGTGAAATGAATCTAATGTGGCTGTTCTTCTCTCTCACTAGGCTGATAATATACCCAGATACCTCAGGTGGCAATACTTTTTAGGTCATTGCCCTTATTGACTACATCCTGTGGAAGAGGCAGACTCACAAAATTGAGGGGAAGTTGTTTTAGAGGCCAGAAAACATGGATGTTTTGAAAAGCCCTTTCCCAACAAAATGGCAGACCTGCTACAGATGAAGTTGATGTAATCTTCCATGAACAGAGAAGTCCATTTGCATATTTATATTTGCCAAAGTATCCTTGGGGTCCCTGCCTTATGACCTAAGTACAGTTAATCTCGTGGTAGCAAATGGTACTCTCTGTACTTCTAGTAATAAAATCACATTTCAGAGACCCATGATAAATACAATAAGCCACAAATTTGAGTGCATCCTGTAATGGTAAGAGTCATATCTCACACACATTAGAGAGTGATCTAAATAGATCTTACTTTTTTTTTAACTTTAAACTTCACTTGGCTCAATATCTTCATTTATACCATGGGTTCTTTGATTATGGTTGCACCTTAATTGGTAACATTAAATGAATGAGGGGGAAAGTGACTGCCAAATGTGTCCCAATGCAATTTTTGACAGATGCTCTGATGGGAGCTGCTGTAATAATGGATAAAGAGGGAGAAAGCTCCAAAAGGATTTTAGAGTTCAGCTTTGGTTCAATAGGTATCATTAGTCACATGTGAGAAATATTAACATTTTCCATTAATTCCAAAGAACTTCCCGAGCTTATGTGGATTTTCATGGCGAGTATTGTGGTGGAAATGTAACAGAAGCCTGAGGAGGGGAAGGAAACTGGAGTCTTTGAGGGTCTAATAAATGTAAGGATGATGATACATCTTACATTTATAAGGCTACTGAATCTCGTAACATCTTATCAGCAACAACACAGGGCAGGTATTATTATCTCAGTTTTACACATGAAGAAACTAAGACTCAGAGGACTAACGTCAAGGTGGCCTCCATATTAAAAACACTTACCCCTAGGGTATTAGTCTATTATGTAAGCAACTTTGCTGGTCTATCCTTTCAGAGATCCTGGCATCCTATATTTAAGATCCCAAGAGAGCAAATGATGAAAATAGGGACAGTGAAGGACAATGAGACAAAGATCCATTGGGGAAACTCCGTCAGTTCTCAGGTTGCAGGGTTAGAGGAAAGCACACAACCTGCTGAATCTGTCAACTTGCTTACACTTCCCTGCCAAGGACCAGGTTGAGGACCAGGGCTGTCTGGAGGAGCCTTCTCCCAGACCACTCTCCAGGGGCCATTTCTAAGTGGAATAAAACTGTTTTGCCCAATTGCTGGCTAATCTTCCCTTAGAAAAGAAAGAATTTGTATTGGATGGGGAAATAAAAGGGCAAGTTACTAACACCCTCCTGGACATGAAGGATAGAATCAGGTTTCAAATGTTATTAAATTTTCACTGAAGACTGAGAGGAAGTGAAGGGCCTAATGTGGAGTTATTATTATTTTTTAATCTCTATTCTCATTCTTTATGCTCTTAAGAAAGAGATGGGTCAATGCCCTCAAAAGTAAAGGAAATAGAAAAAAAGTGCAATGAAACACTCAAACAAATAAATAAAACATAGGGGAAATATAAATGGTGCTTTGTGAGCAATGGGAAACCCAAATGACCCTTGTTGTCTTGAGATTTATAAGTCTGCATATCACAGATGCCCTGTTGCTTTATTCATACTGTTCAGGGAGAAGGCAGCCCCTAACCATCAGCACCCATCATTAAATCATTACAGAAGCACTCTTGTTAAAGAGACAAGGCTTTAAAAAAGCCATACACACACACACACACACACACACACACACACACACACACACATAACACACACACACACACACACACACACACACAGTGCAGATTTATTTTTCCAGAACTCACAGTGTTTAGATACTTTTTATATTTCCTGGGCAACACATAGACCCTTCAAACCTGCTATTTTAGAAAAAAAAAGTACACTCAAAATCTTTGTTTCTTTTTCTGATATGATTATTGCCTGGAGACCTGGATCAAGGGCAGGTTTAAAATGGGTTAGGGAGAGATAGACAGACTGAAGTCAGATGAATTTATTTTACACCAGTGCTACATAAAAATGTTAAAGTGGTCACTACATACATGTCTACTGATTAGGCCAGTTCTTTTTTTTTAAATTTTTAATTTACACACAAGTTAGTATATAGTGCAACAATGATTTCAGGAGTAAATTCCTTAATGCCCCTTACCCATTTAGCCCACCCCTTCTCCCACACCCCTCCAGTAACCCTCTGTTTGTTCTCTATATTTAAGAGTCTTTTATGTTTTGTCCCCCTCCCTGTTTTTATATTATTTTTGCTTCCTTTCCCTTATGTTTTTCTGTTTCATATCTTAAAGTCCTCATATGAGTGAAGTGATATATTTGTCTCTGACTAATTTCACTTAGCATAATACACTGTAGTTCCATCCACAAAGTTGCAAATGGAAAGATGTCATTCTTTTTGATTGCTCCATTGTATCTGTGTGTGTGTGTTCGTGTGTGTGTGTGTGTGTGTGTGTGTGTGTACACACACACCTCCTTCTTTATCCATTCATCCATCGATGGGCATTTGGGCTCTTTCCATACTTTAGCTATTGTTGATAGTGCTGCTATAAACATTGGGGTGCATGTGCCCCTTCAAAACAGCATACCTGTATCCCTTGGATAAATATGATTAGGCCAGTTCTAAGAAGACCATTGCATATGTGCCTCTTGACTACACCAATTTTAAGAAGAATTCTGATCAGGAATACTCCCATCTTCCTTGAGTCCTGACATCATTTCTGGAATTTCTTTCTGCTAATTAGATTACATATAGTTTAAAGTTTCTCAGAAAGGCTGTTGTATTCAGTAGCAATTTCCACTTTCTATCATGTGTCCTAAATCAGAACCAGGATAAGTGGTAAAAGTAGAATCTGCCTTCAGAGAACTACAGTTGTGATTTCAGATACTTGCTTCACTCTAAAAAACAGTGTCTTCTTGTGTCTTATATTTGTAAAGCAAAGACTGTACTCATGTCAGTAAACATTATGGTGACAAATAAAAATCCTCAGTTCTTGGTCCTTTTTAAATGAACATTCCTCAGCCATTAAGGTCAACCATCTTTGTAAATGGATATGTGGAAATTAGCATGGTTTACAGCAAATTTTGCACATTCGTCCAACGGTACCTCAAACTTCACTTCCTGGGGGAACTTTCTGACCAAGTGGTGACTTCACCTCCACCTTGAATTCTTACAGCATCATTATGTCTCTACTGTCTACTTTGCTATCTTGTTGGACTTTGGTATAGGCTCAGATGTCAATTTAACTGGACATGATTTTGAGATCTCAACTAATGTTAAACTTGTCAGTGATTGAGACTTCATCTTAAATCTTCCTTTGGGAAATACCTGCTCCAATAAATCCCTAGCACAGTATTTCACAATTTCATTTACTTGTTTATTCATTTGCTTGTTTATCACAACATCTTAGAATACCTATTCTCATTGCTTATTGAAAGTGGAGTTACCACACCCATATAAATGAGATATTTAAAATAATATAATGTCTATAAAATAGTACATGTACAGAATGAATCCAGGTGTTCCCCAATCAGTGTAGACAGAGGAGAAATTTGATAAACCAACTTAATCTGTGGTGTGTGATGGTGGATATCAGCAGACTCCTCCAAACACTGTTGGAAATTCCACATGAAATTTATAACTGGGTGAGACAGTCTTGTTTGCAACTTTATGCCACGGTCTGAGATTTGCAGGAAGCCCAAGACAGTTACATTGTTTACCAGGTGCATCTTTTTTATTCGCTGGTCATTCCACTGTTTTTATTGGATTTCAGAAGCAAATAAACAAAACAAAAAAGCCAAAGTTTTCGACTATTATTATTTTTTTCCTCTTTTGGATGTCCTAGAAGACAGCCAGCTGAAGTAAAAATTGGAAGTACATTTTAGGTGGCCAAAAAGAAGAAATGGGTGGAAAGAGTTATACTATGAAATTTCGTAGCATTTCACCCAATTTAGAGCTACCTGGGGCGAGGGTGGAAGGATGTGGAATATCAGACTGAGGTGTTAACACTTTTCTGATGAAAGATAAGACTGTTGCTGAGAAGGGGGCCTCTGTGCCAGGTGGCCATGCCCTACAACCTGGAGAGATGCCATTTATATTGGAGTCCATGTGGACAGCGCTTCCTGGGGATGGGCAATGGAGCTGTAGAGGACACAGCCTGAAAAGCTACCCTGCTTCATTGCGTGGGTCTGATCTTAGTGTTGGTATCCGGGTGTTTCCATGACGACTATTTTGAGGTCCTATGTGTGAAGGTTTCTATCCAGGGTAGTGATGTTATTGATGCCTAAAATTTAGAGTGAATATCTCTAGAAAAATCCATTCACCTATCATTGCTTCAAGAAGCTATGTTTCTTCTTTGAAAAATGTTACCGCTCATGTGCATATTCTTTGCTTTTCTATCCCTTGGGTGCCACATACTTGATGTGAGGCTTTTTTCCCCCTTCCTTTTTGGCAATTAGAGTGCAAAGGTGCCCATGAGGACAGAGTTTGGCAGAATTTTCCTATTGAACACAGGGGTGCCTACTGCTGGCAGACAGAACCACAACTTATTTTGAAAACATTCATTTGGGCTAAAAATGATAAATCTGTATTTATCTTTTTAAAATGTTCTCAAGGGAAAGAAAAAGGGAAAGAAATCTTGGATTTGGAAAGCATGGAGACCAGGGAAAAGAAGGAGGCAAAATCTGCTTTTCCCAATAATTTATCTTCTTGGATACTTCCCAGTGGGCATCGGGTGCATTTCCAGTCTATTTTTTGAATGGTAAAATGAATATTTCATTTAACCAACTGTATTCCAGAATATATAACTATCGAAAGCCTCCATATGAAGAGCCAGAACAGGCTTTTTACCTCATCATATATATGACAAAAGAAAGTGTTTTCCAAGTAAGAATTACTAGGTGCCATCCCTGGACATTGTAGCAGCTGGCACTTTTGATAGTTCTGCAGTGTTTTCCAACAGTTCTTTCTGGTTTAGTTAGTCATGGTTTCCGAGATGCTACTGTACACATTACCTAGGACCATTATTTTCCCATTGTTTAAATACTTTGTAAGCAAGAAATAATTAAATATTTTAAAAGATAAATTGGAACAAATGGGAGAATTGTGGGTGTTTATGATAAGAGTACCAAAAGCTCAATTTTCCTCCAAATGGATAATCCAGCATTGAGAATTAGTCCAATTAAAATACAATCATATCATAATAACACATTAATAAATATATAAATAAATACTTCTGTCTGTATTACCTAAACAAAAGACTGGTTATATTTTTTCTTAATTTTTTCTTTTTTTCTTAGTTAAAAGCCAGTTACTATTTTGTTTTCTTTACAATACTTATCCATCTTTAGTGTGCATATGAATCGACAGGAGATTTCATTAAAAATGCATATTCTGAGTTTTGAAGCCTGGGTTGTGTCTTAAGTTTCTGCATTTCTAATACCCTCCTAAGAGGTGCCAGTGTCATTGGTCCACAGATCACATTTGTAGCAAGGCTCCCTATTCCACTTCCTAGAATATTGTTTGGCAAGTAATAGACACTCAATAAACATTTGCCAATAGGTGAATGAATGAATGGATTAAAAAAAAACTCAGACATACTGTTACTTTCAGATTCCTTTTTATATTTTCTCCTAGATGGGTTAATTTCTGAGTTTAATTAACACACAAAACATTGGTATTTATACTAGACCAGTGAGTGCTAAAATGTATAGCTTTTCAAGTGAGAAATAATACCTTCTTGCTCAGGGAAAATAAATTATAGCATGTAATGCCATCACGTTATTCAACAGATTAGGAAAGGAGAGTCAGGAAAGTAAACTTCAAATAGCCATATGATGTAATTAAAAATAAAAGTTGGGTGAAGAGGTTAGTTATGTCGGACACCCCTGGGTTAAACCTTACTTACTCATCTTGTCTGCTGTGTGGCCTTGGGAAGTCATTTTACTAAGCCCCAAGATCCTCCTCCAAAAAATTGGGTAGGATCTCTCCTATATAAAATTATGAGGAGAGAGACTGAAATAAACTATATAAATGTTAGGTTTCTTTTTATCTTCCCTCACCCTTGCCCAAAGTAACATCATAAGGAAATATAGCAAGATGGTAATTCCAAATCAATTTGTTGCCAACCCTCTGCTCACAGAAAGAATAAAAAAATCAGATTTGTGTAGACATGCTCCTTCAGTTTTAGAGATCAGATGGAGGCAAATGTTAAATAATCTTAGAAATATTTATTCCTCCCACATTAATTATCTTTACTAGCTTTAGCGGAAATGGCCACTAGTGTTATGAAGCCTGAGAGTCTGAGAAAGTTCTCCATCCTCTCTACTTCAGCAAGCTTTTTCCAAGATGAAAATAGAACATTGGCCCTAAAATGTCAGCTCTCTCCTTACATTTTCTTCTTCTTTTAAAAATTTCTACCAACTTTCCTCAATAACACATTCTTGGTTTTGTTGTCCTGATGGCAAGAAATTCTCATGTGCAAATGCAGTGATTTAAATATATTTCCCTTTCCCTTTTTAGATGGAAATAGAAGATACTAAGCAACCTCTTCCTTGAGGAGAGGGGAAAAAAAGAAGCAAGCAATATTTAATGTGCTATTTACTTTATATTTTCTCATGTAATCCTCTCAACAGTCTTGAGCTGAGTGTTATTTAATTCATCTTATAGATCATGGAATTGAGCTTTACTAAATTAAATATCTTTCCCAAGATTGTAGCTAGTAAGTGGAAGTGAGGATTTGATTCAAGATTTCCTTCATTTGAAAAATACATAAGGATGAAGCATGGCCAGTTTGGTGCTCTATATTTTAGATATGATGGTACAGGGTGAAGAAGGCACCTGTTCTCATGGATCTTATAGACCTGAGAAGTAGATGGCCAAGCAACTATTTTGGCTCAGCGTGTAAGTGTTCTTGCCTCCTTGCCCTGAGCTGTGCAGTGGGAGCTCCTGACCAGGGGACCAAGGCTATCTGAATCCCAAAGCCCCACTCCCCCCACCCCCCACACACAGTGTGTCAACTCTGAATGTTGATAATAAAAAGAATATCATTATAATACACCATAATACATGAATTCAGTCCCTTCCACCCTATAGGTTAGGCTTACATTAAAAGTGATACAGGAGCACCTGGGTGGCTCAGTTGGTTAAGCATCCAACTCTTGATTTCAGCTCAAGTCATGATCCAGGGTTGTGATATCAAGCCCTGCTTTGGGCTACACATTGAGTGTGGAGCCTGCTTAAGATTCTCTCTCCCTCCCTCTTCCTCTCTTCCCTGCTCTCCCTGTCTTGCTCTCTCTCTCTTTCTTTCTTCCTCTGCTGCTTTCTCCTGCTCTCCTTCTCTTTCTCTCTACCCCTTTTGTCCATCTTCCCCACTCTCTCTCTAAAATAAAAATAAAAAATAATTAAAAAATAAAAGTAATACAAGTACTTTTATTTTTCAGTCAGCTCTCTGTTTCTAGGGCCTTATTTTTTTTAGCTTTTTCCCTGAAGTAACGAATGGAATTTTCAATAAAGTCATAGACTTATTTAAGAAAAAAAGGCAGAGGTGTGGTGAGAAAAATCATAAACCAGGAGTCACACATTACATTTTTTTTCCTTTGGTAGACAGTGAGTATGAATATCAGGTCTTGATTATGGTATCTCTCTCCAGTATGACACTCAAGATATGGTTCCCCTGAGAGCCCAAGGAGAAAGCATTATTTTGTTCTTATTTTTACATGAAGGCCCAACTTGATCTATCAGTGTTGTAGTCCACAGAACTTTCTCCTGAATTTCAAATAACTTACAATCTGTGCCATGTAATTGTTGAGTCTTTGTGTCTGTCATCTATGATATTTCTCTCAGTGTTTCAGGCCTGATAGATTTATCCTCTCAATAACTTTACAAATCAAATGTTGTGATGACTTCTTCCTCCTCCTCTACTTTTCCTCCTCTGTCTCCTCTGTGGAAATCAATGAAGACCAAACACAAATGAGAAAGGCAAAGGCTATTAATTTTGAACATTCTGTAGCAAGGGAGTTAACTGCTTTACTTGCATTTGGGCAGAGACTCAAAGGAAGGCATAGGACTCAGAAAACGTTATGGTGGATAAAAGGGATGGCTTCAGGTAAGTGCTGATTGGAGACTGTTGGCATCAGGAAGCTGTGGTTGGGCTAACTAGAAGCAGGACATTTGTATCGTTGGTTACCAGTGCATATTTAATTTTTTTTCTGGTTTGTTTTAAGCTGGAAACAGGGACAAAAGTTAGGGAAGTTGTCAGAAATAAATTCTGGTCATTTGGGGCCAATTATCACAGAAATTATTGTTAAGATTCCTGGATTATCAATAGAGATAACAATCTGGATTCCTGTAAGTCTGGTTTATAGAAGGCTGGCTTCTTTATTGCAGATGTGGAGGTTGGTTTCCTGTGCAGGATGTTGCATGTGTAGGTCAAGGTTCTGTTTTTATATATGGTCTGTCCATTATTCATTGATATATTCAGTCTCTTCTGTCCTTCTCCTCCTTTTCCCCTTTCTCCTCTATCTTCTTTTTCCTACTTTGATACTCTCCATATCAAAGTCAGTACAATATGATTGATTATATATTTTCTTTTTTTTAAAGAAACTTTCATATTACAAAATTTTTGCATATCTATTGAAAAAATGTCAACCAATATAGTGTATAAAGGATGAGACAAAGGTCACCCTTTCCTCATCATGGTAGAATAACCATTGGTTAGCAGTATGGTGCTCATTTTGTAAATTATTTTCAGACATATATGTGCTATTCATTTAAAAACTGAAATTATAGCACATTATATTTTAAACCTTGACTATTACCACTTATCAAAATATCATAGACCTTCTTCTAAGTCATAACCCACAAATCTATTTTATTATGTATTCAGTCATAGGCTCTACACTCACTAGAATATAAACTCCATGAAGGCCAAGTTAGTAGCTCTATTGTTAATGGCTGTTTTCTCAGTCCTGAACAGTATCTGGCACATTGTAGGTACTCAGTGATGTTTGTTAAATTAATGAATTTAGGTTGCATTTTTATTTTATTTTATTGCATTTTCATTTTTTAATGTTTTTTTTTTTTTTTTTGAGAGAGAGAGAGAGAGAGAGAGAGAGACAGCATGAGCAGGGGAGGGGCAGAGAGTAAGGGAGACACAGAATCCGAAGCAGGCTCCAGGCTCTAAGCTGTCAGCACAGAGCCTGACATGGGGCTCGAACTCACGAACCATGAGATCATGACCTGAGCCAAAGTCGGACGCTCAACCGACTGAGCCACCCAGGTGCCCCTGCATTGTTATTTTTTTAAATTAATGTGTCAAGTAAAGAAATCATGAATAGTTTTGAACTTACGTGTTTGCACACTTGTATTTCTGCCAAGCAGAGACTGCTAGGAATAGAATTATGGCAGAATGCATAAACATTTTAAATCTTGATATAGGTATCAAACTTTCCTCTAAAATAAGTTAGTTTGGGGGCACCTGGGTGGCTCAGGCAATTAAGTATCCTACTCTTGATTTCACCTCAGGTCATGGTCTCACAGTTTGTGTTATAGCCCTACATTGACCCCTGCTTGGGATTTTTTTCTCTCTCTCCCTCTCTTTCTGCCCCTTCTCTGCTCACACTCTTTTTTTTCTCTCTCTCTCTCTCAAAATAAGTAAATAAACATCAAAATAAATAGATATTATTGGTTGCTTACCCAAAATCTGTTGCCTCCCCTAGTCTCACCAACCACCTCTTTTGAAAATAAACCAAATCTTATTTGGGGTGTCTACCCTCTTCTTGCAGTCTTATCTTTTAAAGAGCTCTTACCCCCACCTCTGCCAAATTTAGGGACCTGGTTATAAACCAATCAGCACATTCTGTTCTCCTGGCCACCCTCAGTAAGCATCTATTTTAAGCAATGCAAACAGATTCAATTTCAGAACTTTTACTAGGGATACTAGAGGGGAAAAAGTTCTCTTTATCTCCTTGAGTACGGTGGTGGTTCTGCAGATGTGAAGCCTGGAACTGTGGGAACAAATCTGTCCTTATTGCAAATCCAGTCATAGGATAAGATTGGCACCATAAAAGCAATTGGGAAGGTAGAACTGAGCCAGGTCTGAATAAGTCCAATCCTGAAGCCTCACCCACTGCAAGACTTGCATTCACGTTAAGGCAATTGAATTATGTTTCCTGACATACATCTCTATAGTTCTTGTCTTAATTATTTTATTCTGATGTTTTTCCAAATCATCTTGGACCCAAGGATGCTCAGGAAGGAAATGTCTTCTAAACAACTCACCTCCCTAAATACTTCTAAAAGAATCTGCTCACCTGAAGAGTTTCTCCTTGTGCCTTACATCTCTTTGTGTTCCACCATGTTCAGTTTTTCTTTAAAATGCTTATCAGTTGCTCAGGTGTGGGAGATAACTGTGCCAAATCCCATTTTAATTTCATTTTCCTTGGTCTCCTGTGGAGGAGAAGCATCTCCCTTTCTTGCTGTTGGCATCTACACACTATCAGCTTGGTCACAGTCTGGCTCAAGACCCAATTTTGAGCCTAAGCCAAGGGGAAAACCTCCTTTGTGTTCAGGTCCTTCACATGCCGTTGCTAATACAGTTGTGCCTGGAAATGGCTTAGCTTCTGAGGCATCATGGAGCCAGCCAGTTCTCTTCCTAGATTTGTCCAATCAATATAAAGAGAAGAATTATTAAGATCCAGGCAATAGGGAGACACTTAAGATGCAGAGGGAATGGGAAAAAATCTGTTAGAAAATGGCATCTCAGTTTCTTGATATGGGTGTGGTACATGCTGGCCACTGCTCAGGGAAGATGAGCACATCTAATAACCACCAATGAGAGCACAGCACATACACAGACATTGGTGGATGAAACTTGGCCTGGGAAGCAGAATATGAGGGCCTGGATGTGTGTACATACTCTGGCACCAATAGCAGTGCTTTGTAAGTGGCCGCTCTGCAGAGCTCTCCCTGGTAGGGGACTGATATTGGTGTGCCTGCCACTATTCTCTTCCTCTTCCTGCCATCTTTCCCCATCCAAGATGTATTCAGACACAATCTAGGGCAACATGACACCCAAGAAATATTTTGGCTTGACCTGAGAACATTCTGTGGTGCAGAATTGGTAATACCAAGCATCTCCACTTATTTAAAAACCAGATACATTTGTTTCTTAAATCTATGAATTTCTTAAATATTTCTTAAATCTATTAATTCCTCTCAGTATATATATTTTTTACACCTTAGTTGTGCATCTAGACTCCAAAATAGCCTCAATAATTCTCATCTCCTGGTCACACTTGTGGAGTACCCTCCCACATTGTTTGAGGGTAGATGGGAATAAGGACTGTTGATGACTGACCTTTGGTTTTTCTAGAGGTGGGAAGCCATAAGAGCAGATTTATGACCAACAAAGTAGGTCCAGAGCCACTGAAAATGGAATGATGGAGAGAAGGGGGAATCTTTTTACTGAGGCCAAGTGGAAAGAAACGTTCTATCTCCTTGTGAAATTTAGATCATGCAGCAGAGTCCTGGAAAGGTGAGAGATGGACACAAAATTAATTACATCCCAGGGTTTTATGTTTTAGCTTAATTAAAGGAATAAAGTGTGAAAGAGAAGGAATAATGGCTCTTGTGATTGAGGTTGCTTGTTGTTGTTGTTTTTTTTTACTTTGTATATGCATGCAATCTATTCACATAATGGTGGTAAATACATGGTAGAGCCTTTATGTAGATCTAACTTCTTCAAATAGTCTTGAAGAAGGAAGGGATGCTTTTTCGTTATTTCATGACATTTCCAGTAGAGCAGAAAAAGGTGATATATGCCATATAACAAGATTCCATGGCTTGAATTATCTGTAGGAATTTATGAACATGTTCAGAGATGGATCTTCCTCATATTATAAATAAAAGATCATCTCTTGTACTATAGCAATAATACTTTAACCAGATATTGATTCTAATGTTTATTTTGTCAGTCACTGAAGTGTGCCTTTTGGTGTACCTCTGAATCTATTTGAGGCTCCGAATTTATATAAGTGAAATGGGACTCTTTAAAGAAATGCTCTGAAAGTTCTTGACTAGTTCTAACGTTATGAGGTTCTATCTCCATTATGCCATGGATATTTCAGTCATAGAGTCTCTATATGTAATTATAACAAGAGAAATACCCACCTCCACCCTTGACCATTAGATCCTTAGCACATTGGGTCTAATAAGTGAAAACAGCCTGGTGCAAGAAAGGTTCCAGGGTGATTAAAAGGGGCAGAAAATACAATGTTTTTTCCCTTAAGTCAATAGCATAAGTTTGTGTCAAGAGTTCCTGTGTTACTAAGGACAGTCTGAAATTTTAAGTGACTTGCACTTAAAAGATACATGTCTGTTTTATCCAAGTAAGTGAAATGGATCCAAAGATGAAAGTCCCATTTTTTAGTACTGCCACAAATCCAAATTAAGGAGAGGTGTCTGCAAAAGCCTTTGATTATAGATCATAAAATCTCCAGCTTATATCAGACACTGTAAAATTGCTCAGTGACAAATGAAATGCCTATGCACTAAATATATCTTTTAAGCACCTTGCAGTTCAGGTACGTTTATCGCTGAGATACAATAGTACTTCTGCAGGTCACAGGTACAAGGTCAGAAATGCTGGTTCTGCTGGTTTGGAATGTAACACTTAATGGCCCATTATTTGAGGACATAGAGCAGAGGCTTCAAGCAAATACACAGACTATATTTCATGTGGAAACTTCAGAAGCCAATAGACCAGCCATATTTAGAAATAATGATAGACCAGACCCAGCATGCTCATGTATGGCTCAAAAAATACAGGGACCCACCGGGATTCAGCTTTGTAACAATAGCTTGCATCTGTGTAGTGTTTTGTAGTGTTTCAAAGAACTCTCACATACAGTGTCTCATTTGATCTTCACAGCAACATTGTGAGGTTGGCAAGGCAGGAATTATTATCCTCATTTTATAGAATAGGAAACTAGACTCAGGAAGGTTAAGTGACTTGGCCAAGGTCACCCAGTTGACATGCAACAGAATCACACAGGATTTGAATATACACCTTCTGACTTTAAGTCCAATATTCATTCCATTACAACAAGCAAACAAAAGCTGATAATATCTATTCAACTACATCGTTGGTCATTTCTGGCTCTAAAAGTCTACATTATGGAGTTGGGTATGAAAATGTAGTAGACATTTGACAAACTTGTTTTTCTCCTCTCTTGGCCACTTCCAAATGTCTAGAGATGAAACAGGTATATTTTGACAATGACAGTAGCAAAATATCTGAGTTAGGTGGACAATGTGAGAGATTTCCATAAAAGCACATTGGGATAAATGAAAAGGAGAGAAAGCCAAGAACACCTGGATACTGGAATATAAGAATGACAGCAAGTGAAAAAAGACAGTGAGTTGATAGTAAATGGAAACTGAAATACTGAAAACCTACTTCTCGATATTATATTGTCATCCAGTGAACCCCTGCCTCACCCTCCTCCAGTCCTTTCTCCAGCTGTTTCTCATTTACTGATGCTTTTGTGTACCTTCTTGCCATTTTTGACTGTTGAGGAACACAAAGATATATTTCTCTCTTCAGGTGAATGAGTTAAGTTTTTCCTTTCTTCTTTTCCCCTTGAAGTGCCTGGTCCTGTCTCTTACTCCTACAAAGTCCTCCTTTGCATCCTTCCATGCAGATGAGCCAATCCTCTCTAAATGTGATAAACAAAACATAATTCTAGGCCATATGCTGGCATCCGAAGAAGAAATGGCAAAATTTAAACCCACTATGGCTGATCGTTCCTTATTCCCACTCTGATAGCATGTACCATCATTAGATCGCACATATTTTCCCCCCACTGAACTCAGTCAGGGTATCAGATTCCTTCATTACCCAGTTGCCAGTTATTAATCGGAAGAGGCAAGACAGATGGGATCTATTCCAAATATCTTTTGAGTGTGTAGGTGGGGGATTTCCCATAAACCCTTTTTCCACACAAATAAACCCACATATTTGACCTAGAAGGCAGCAGCTGTTGAAGACTTTACTCTACTTTTCTTAGGCTTATTGTAGTCCTTCTCTAATTTGTACTGCATACTCAGAAGCACTGAGAGAATTCCTTGCGACCCATGACTAAGTAACACTTGAGAGCTCCAATCTTACATGTAAAATGACTCAAATGAGCATTTTGTTTTTAACATTTCTCTCTGTCCTGTGATTGTAACTCATGTGACCAAGATCAAAATGCTATGCAGCGCAGCAAGAGGGATAACTAAGTGTATCAATTCGTGACTTGAGCCTGAATATCTCCCACTTTCTCTGAATTTTTCAGAAATTGAGAGAACAATTGTTCACACAATTTTTGTTGTTGTTGAAAACTAAAGAGAGGTCATAGATGAGTGTTTAGTAATTTCTTGCCTTCTCTGTATAGTGAAAGGCATGCAGATTCTCCTCTGACTTTGTACAGTCAACCTATGGCTTCCATTCTTCTTCTCACCAAGGAAGCTCAGAGACTCCAATAGTAAGGACGTTTGGTTGAGATACTCAGTAAAGGACTCCTAATTTCACCTTGCATCTAGTATGGCTGTAAGTAAACGCATTTTCAGAGGGTAATGGGAGTAGAATTAGGCCTCTTTACAGAAAGGAGAGATGTTGATTCCCCTGCTGGGAGTGCTTGCATTATCTCCAAAGGGACTCTGCTATTGAGAGGCTTGTTCCTCTGGAGGTGCTCCGTATTAACACATGAGCAGGCGTGCAGGGAGGCAGGGGACAGAAATACGGAAGGCAACACATTTCATTTAAAAAGTGAATAAATTCAGCTTGGAAAAGAACCTTGGAAGAACTCTGCATTCTGTTTTTTATGGCAAGTTTCGGGGAGCAGTGGGAAGATAGAGAGGTGCTGGAATTGTAAGGCTGTGCACGGAAACCTTGGTTTCCATGTAGGCTGTGAACGAGCAAGAGAGGGCAGTGTTGGCACATGTAAAGCAAGTCATGGAGGTTTACAGGCTCAACTATGAAAGACATTTTTTTTGTTGTTGTTTAAAATTTATGAATTCTTATTGTTGTTTGTCTCACCCCCCAAACTATACATCCCCTCACACACACATTTCTCTTGGAAGTCTTGCCTGACCCTCATCAAATAAGAAACCCCAAAGTAACATCTAGTTGGAACATGAGCAAAGATTTAACTGTGATGACTGGAGTGGAGAATGGAAAACAAAGTAAACCTGGGAAGGGAAAGAATAACATGATAAATTACTTGTAACTAAATGGAATCATTTCAATCAAAACCATTTTTTTTAAATGAATGAACTTGCTTCTTTGCTTGATTCTAGCTTTAGCAAGAAGATCAAAGAGATTTATGACCTGTGTCTCTTCGAGCCTGATGCCAGAAATGAACATGTTCTCATTAATAGTCATTTTCTCGTCAAAAGTAGGCTTTTATGCAGACAATGTGTATTGCTTTCATAGCTTGCTCATTGGAAAAATTTTTTTTTTTATTAGAAATTGGATGGCTCATCTTGGGGATGATGTGTTGTATGCGTGCTTGTGTGTGTTGGGGGCATTTAATTGCTTTTATGTTTTAAATGGTCCAAACTTATGTGGCCCATATATATTTCAACTTTGAGAATCCTGCCCATTTCGGTGAAGTAGGACACTCAACTGACATAGTGAGAGGTCCAGCAGACAAAGGTCAGTCTCCAGTCTTTGGAATATTTTAAGTCTGATAGCATGAGGAGATGAGATTTCTCTGCAAGTTCAATTTTTGCACATTTTAGGATGGCCAGCTTCATGCTGTGACTCTACAGTGTGACTTCTGTGGAGACTTAAGCAATTATCTGCTGAATTTAAGCAACAAAATTCAAAAAACTGAATAACAGAAAAATAAAATAAATAAATATGAATCTTTCTTCTCCATTCAGGAACAGGATGTTTTGTTCCTCTTCACTGAATGGTTTCTGTCTGCTTGTTTGTTGACTACACCGGCCCCAGCCTGTGTTGGAGTATATATTTAGATACACAAAGAAATTATCAAGTAGGAATGACTGAAAAGTTCAATTAAACAACCAGTTTGAACCTTTGTCACAAAGTTAACCAACAGGCCCGTTCTGGGGAACATTATATAACCATGTGTAAAGTAACGACATATGCTTAGGGAAATATTTCAGTTTGACTTTAAAACTAAGATGAAACCAAGGCAGAACATCACCTATGGGCCTCAAGTCACTGGGCTGGCTTATGCCCCCACCCCTACACCAGACGTGGCTTGTGCCCATGGAAATTTCTTAGCCTTACATTGCTGTACAGAACATTCTTCCAAATTGACTGCTTTTTTTCTCAAAACATTACATGTTTTGGCTTTCATGACACTACACATCCCTAATTTTCTTTCCACTTCTCTGGCCTCTTTTCCTCAGCTTCTTTCAATTCCTGCTTATTTCCCCAGCATCTAAATATTAAAATTCCTTCAGTATTAGTCCTAGGTGCTTCTGTTCTACACTTTCTCCTAAGGGGATCTCATCCATTGCCATCCTATTAAATGGCGTTGATGGGGTTCAGGACATACTATCCCAAAATATGGCTCCTTAGCTTACTGATTTTTTTAAGCTAAAGGAATTTGAGACACAGTAGGTGTAAGAAGGACTCTCTGACCTTCATCATTTTCCCCGAAGCAGGTCACAAGACCCTTATGTGAGAGGTGCCCTCTCTATACCTGGAGTAAGTGAGCATCTTTATATCAGAAGATGGAGGGATGCAAAGAGGGATCTGAACAAACGGACCATACTAACTTCCCTCCAGTTTACTACCCTTTTGTCTTACCACATTTTCCCCACAACTTTACACTGTTCATCAAACCTAGTATAACAGCACTCAGATTTAACTGTTTCTTTGGGTCTTCATTTCCTTATGGAGTTTTTTGTATTATAAAACTAATATTAAATAAATGTGCATGCTTTTCTCTTGTTAATTTATCTTTTGTCAGTCCAATTTACAAGGGCTCCAGCTGGAGAACCTAGGAGGGTAGAAAGAAAAATAACTTTTCCTCCTTTGTAGCATCTCTACATTGATGACTCCCACATTTCAATCCACCCTGACCTTTCTTTGAGCTCCTGACTTGGATAGCAGCCCTTTACCGGAGGTCACCACTTGGATGGGTCACAGAATTTCAATGTTGAGAAGACTAAGTGACTTTCTAAACTTCCTTTTTTTCCAATACAATTTCCCCCCAAACCTAATCTAGAAAGGCTTTCACCGTTTATCCATCTGCTCAGTTTGACACACTTCTCTCTCTCTCTCTCTCTCTCTCTCTCTCTCTCTCTCTCATTCATTCATTCGTAGCTGTGTTCATCTGCATGTTCTGGAGTGTGCACGCACATGTGTATTTTAAATGCATATATTTCTCCCCATCTCCACTATTCTAACCCAATTCCAAGCCACCACTATCCTCTCTCACCCAAACTGTTACACATTTCCTAACAATTCCTACATTAACATTCTTAGGCTCTTCATTGCATTCATTGTGTAACAGAGTAATCTTTTAAAATAGTTGCATGATCATTTTGCATCCCTAAATTCTTTGCATCTTTAAAATTCTTCGGCATCTCCCCTTTGACGTTGAATTACATTTTACCTATATACCTTGGCCTACTAGACCCTTGCCTTCCTTTCCAACTTCGTATCTTACTCTCTGCCCCTCCTTCACTCTGCTACAGCCCTTTGGACTTCCTTTGGGCTCACTTGCTAAACTATTTTCTAACTCAGGATTTCTGCACATACTATTCCCTTTGCTTTTCCTAGGAATGGCTTTTTGTCAGCCTTCATGTGTAAGTTTAATGCCCACTCTTCACAGAGTCTCCCTCTGACCACCAAACATGACTCGCTTCCTCTCTCTGCTTCTCTATATCACTGTGCCCTGTTTTGCTCCCACAACACAATGTAAGAGAACAGAGAAGATAGTTGTTTTATTCAGCAAGTATTTGCCCTGTGTTAACAGCACCTGCTACATATTAGTCCTTCAATAAATATGTATTGAAGGAAGTAATTTTAAAAAGAAAGAAGGAATGGATACACCTTTCATAATTAGTGAAATGGCTACTTTGGAAGGCAGTCTTAGAAAAAGTAAGTTTTCTATTCTTTTTTTAAAAAATTTTTAGCGTTTACTTATTTTTGAGAGACAGAGAGAGACAGAATATGAACAGAGGAGGGGCAGAAAGAGAGGGAGACACAGAAACCGAGGCAGGCTCCTCTGTCAGCACAGAGCCCAATGCGGGGCTCAAACCCATGAACCATGAGATCATGACCTGAGCCGAAGTCGGATGCTTAACCGAGTGAGCCACCCAGGTGCCCCCGGAAAAAGTAAATTTTCTTAATAAGCTAGAAAGGCTTCTCTCCCGGCCACACACGTAGGTTTATTTATAGGATCAAGTGGCTTTGTGGTTTGTAGGCACTTTAATATAGAAACTATTCTCTCTTTGTCAGGTGATGATATGGAGAAAGCAGAGGTCACTTGACAATACTATCTGTCTCTAAGATCATATCCCTTTTCCTCTAATGAGCTTGAAAATTCCTGCTTGGAAACATTTAATGTGCCAGTGCAAATATTATATTTAGTTACTTCTGAAATGATGCTATTAATTCAAAACCACCTGTCCAATGTGACAGGAACGATCATTTAAAACAGAATTTGCCTGGACACACATTTTGGGGGTTCTTCTCTTAAGACCAAGACTGTGCCTGCACATGCAGTGTATGGCTCCTAGCAGATGGGGTCTTGCTCATTCAGGTAGCCAAAACATTTTTAAGTGCTCCATGCATCTAACTGGATAGTGAGGAATTATAAGAGCTGGATGAATCTAAAGTAAATAAATAAATAGCAAGCAATAGAGCATAAAACCTTGACTTGGTCCAAGTCATTTCAGAATGAGTTAGAAAATTTCAAAAGGAAAATGAGGCATGAAGGTGTTCTACTTTGTGGTCTGCCTGATACCACTGTAGTCATCTGTGTCCCCATCATTCTCTGGATCTCAAGGTAGTATTTTTGGCAACCTGTAAAACTTGTCCTTCTTATGTTGCTCTAGTGGGCAAGATGGGTTACGTTAGGAGTAGCATACTAAGTGACATTTAACCAGAAAATGAACGTAAGTAAGGGAGTACAGAATGAAAAAGATTACGATGCTGAAGCTCCTAATCAAGCCAATTAAATTTTCTTCAAACATTTTTCAACATTATACACACACATGACACAGTTTACTTTGAGTGAACTTCGTCACAGTTTTTAAAATACCATTTTTTTTTTGCATCAAAACAATATGGGATGCTGAAATACACAGAAACAAAGACATCTTTCATTCTGAAGAAATTACACCAATCCGTGAATATTAGCACATGCAATTACTGAACACATTGAAAGCTGAAGTGTTAAAATGTGATTTAGTGATGAGTTTTCGGAATCTGGCCCAGGCCTTACTCTCCAGAAGGAGGTGGGTAGCAATGTATAGTGTCAAAGATATGGAAGCTAGTATGCATACTACTCACATGGAAGGCTTCAGATCCATAAGTAAAAGTGAGTTTGAAAACAAGTATCTGCCCGTCTTCTTCCATGTTGAATGCACAAGCATACATTTGCCTTCCAGGGTCAACTGGAACCCTTAGCACTTGCCCGCTATTTTTTTCTCCACACCTTTACAAATAGTGTGCTCTTCTGCCACTTCCTGCAGACGGGCGCTCCTCTAGCCTGTCACTCACACTTTTCCTACCATCTTGAACTTCCCTTCCCTCTTCTCATTGTTTATCCACATCAAACCAACCTCCATAAGCCCAGAGGGTAGCTCTTATCTTTAATCCAACCTTTTCTGGCCATTTTGTTTAAGGGGTAAAATCTTTCTCTTTCGAATTCCTATAAATGTACAGTGCAGTTCACATTTGACCACATGCTGCCTTTTGATGGTCTTCTGTTATCTTGAACTCATATTTGCATTTTGAGCAATTATTTTTGTTCACTTTTTATAGATTTAAGTTAGGATAAAACTGGATATTAAGTCTTGATGCCAAGGCCCATGACTGATATATTTACTTTGTAATTTTCACAGAAGTCAGAACAGTGTTTTGAAAACATCCATTTACAACTGCTAGCTTCCTTTTTCAGAGCCTCCTGGATTGGCTAAATTTCCTGCACAGAAACACTGTAGGGAAGGTTTTCCTTCGAACTCTACACACTCTTTTGCATCAGGTAGAGACACATCTGATTTTTTTTTTTTAATTTTGATTTGTAAAGTTACTTTAGTATCCCTCCATCTCCCCTCAAAGTCTAGCAGTGTAGATTTCACTCCAGGGTGAAAACCAGCTGTGATGGTACAAGGAAGGGCGAGGACTCTGGAGGTGAGAATGTCCTGACTCCTTGGCCTGCCACAGAGATCTTGGAGCAGTGCTCGACTTCTTTTTTTTTTCCTGTTTGTTTACTTTTTTACCTTCCCTTGTTATCTTTATTTGCTTGTGTCACCAAGTGTGGATTCTAATCGGCAGGAGCAGATTTTGGTTTTGCTCCTCTGATGTGCTGCATGCTCTAGATACAGCAGTGCATCCAATCTGCACAACTCCTATTCAGGTGTGCCTTATTGTCTCACTTATTGGATGAGACCATGGGGCTTGGAGAGGGTGTTACGTAGGATGTCAAAAGTAACACTGCAGGATTGGTGGTGTTTTGTTTTATTTTAAAAGAATATGACATTTGTTACACATTGAACACAAAAACAAACCCCTCTAAATAGGGACCAAGAGCATTCCTTTTATCCCTCTTCTGGTGCCCCCAGGCCTTCCCACTCTGATGCCAGTAAAAACACCATTTCCGCTGTCCTGCAGTTATAGGAATGTATGCATAAAAAGAACAAAAGGTGGCAGTTGGTGAGGCTTTATGAAACAGAAGAACTCTGTGGGATGAGGGGGGCTATCATAATTTTGAAAGGAGGTACCCTGGCCCTAATTCCTATTTTTTTTTCCTTCCGATTTTCAAGCCCTCCTGCCACTGTTAGGCTCCTGTGTTTAGGATTTGTGTGAGCAGTCGAATTTGACAGGTGTTGATCATCTGGGTTACAGAAAGGGAGCATGTGAACAGGTTTGCTATAATGACAAGAAATTACGGGAGCAGCAACATTCAGTGTGATGCAGCACAAAATCCTCTCCATGAGGGCTGAAACTGCATCAAACCAAAGCAGTGCCGGGCTGTGTGCAGCGGTCACCAGCTACCTTTAGTGATAACGTTGCTAGGATATGAAACTCCAAACGCACTGTTAGTGTGAAAGTGGGATTTCGTATTTGGGTGGGGGGGGGGGGGGAAGGAGGAAAAAAGAAAAAGGAAAAAAAAAAGAAGAAAGAAAGAAAAGAAAAAGTCAGGAAAACAGTCAGTCCCTGGTGCTTTTCCTGGGCATTAGAGGCACAGGGATGACATCACCAGCAGCCTATCAGAGCTCTCCAGCTTTGTTCAGGTTCCGAAGCCATGTCATCATCGCCGATGTAGCCCAGAAATGAAAATAGAACCATCTCTAAATATACAACAATGAGAGTCAAGCATTGCTCTAAAAGGATGAGAGAACCAAGAAAAACTCCTTAAATCATAGCATCTTCCTTTAATAAAGTATACATAAATCTAGAATTTGGCTCCTGGAGCCACTAACCTTGGTATTCAATTTAGTCTGCCTGAGACTTTACAAACTGGCAGTCAAAACTAATTAATGCAAAACTGAGACCACCACCCAGTCCTTCCAGTTTGCCCCCAGATATGGGAGAGAGGCAGGCCGACTCGTCCCTAAAAGGCGGCTGTAGAGCAGGACCATGGCTGCAGTGTCAAGGGGACAGTCTGTCTGGTTTGGGGCTGACCTGGAAATATAGGGGGCTCCCCAGCAAGGTGGGTAAGTGGCTGTCATTGTCAATACATTTCACTTAGCTAAGAGCACAGTTTACAGTTGTTGAAGTTTGATTGATCTGTTGATAAACACTAATGTTTTCCAGTTGACAATTTCTCCGTGTTAATTTCTTTAACGCTGGCAGACCTGCCTGGCAGGGCCCTATAAATAGTATCAGTGTCATCATCCTTTTTAAGTTATTAATGAGCCATCGTGTTTCAAGGGGCTGGGATTTGGGGACAGGTTGTGCTTGACTGCAGTTTCTGACATTGATACGTTAGCATTTGGAACTTGGTTGAGATGAGAACATGTTTCTTAAAAAAATTACAGCACTGGCCAAATGCATCCATAATAAAAGAGAGTTGTTTATAATTAGTGACTAATTAAACTTTGGAGAGAGGAATAAACTGCCAAGCCCCTACACGCAGCATGTCCTTGATACTGGGGCATTAGTATTGTCCCCAACTCAACTGCAGCTGCCCTCTGCTTTCTTTGCTACCTCTCTCCACACATACCCTGTTATCACTGAGATAAATGAATGCCTGACTCTGGAAATCAGCTTCAGCCCAGACTGTTCTGTCTGCCAACTGGTGACAGGGGACCAGAGCAGACTTCTCCAATTAGTAGAGTTCCCCATCAGGCAGCTGGACGCACTGTGTTTATGTTTTCGGACAGCACACTGCAGCAGCTGGGCCTCTAGCTGAGGTCTCCTGCATTGATAAATAGGAGTCTAAAAGTAAGACAGACAAACGGACAAGGTAGCATGATCTCTTTTGATGACATTCTCTCAATCCAACTCATCTTACTCCTTAGAGGTAGTTCAAATGAGCACCAAAGGCATATATACAGTAATGATGGTGGAGATGGCCTGCATTATGGTGGCAGGACTGCTGGTTAGGTGCATTGGTTCTAAAGGGCACAAGTATGAATGGACAGCTGACCAAGCAAGGTTTCTCATCACAACAACTCAGGAATTTCTCCAGTCTTGAGTTCTTACATTGCACAGAGGTGACCCTTTGCTGGACGAGGATTTTTTATTTAAATGCTTGTCCCCAAATCTTTCATAATTATCCTATTTCCTTGACTTTGAACACCTAATTTCTAATTACATCTATGTTTTCTTTAGAGTTGATTTTGTATTTTTGACTCATAAGTAAATATATTCCTATTCTAGTTTCAAAAGTTCCTATATATATTTCCAAAATAATTTATTAAACCTGTTTCCATCCAACATATTGCATTTAGAAGATCCTGCTCAGTTATCCTAACTTAGCGAAATGCAGGGGCTGATGGTCTGGTGTCTCAATTACAATATATGAGACCTGACAGCCTAGGAACATCGAAATACAGAGAAGAATGTATACATTTAGTGTCCACTAAGGAGATTTAGCTCAGCTGAACAAAGTAAAAACAAGCTCTTAGTTTCTCTGCTGTGGCTGCCTATTTTTCATTTCTTAGCAAGGGAACTCTGCAACAAATAACAGGAAAAAAGGCAAAGCTGATAAGACCTTTTTTTTTTTTTTTTACAATAATCTAATTAAGCTACCTACCATCCAAAGAATATTATGGAAAATTTAAGTTGGAAACTTTATGTAAACCAACAACTTCCAACACATAATTGTTAGCCAGAAACTGGCACCAAAATTAACAAATGTCTGAGTTCAACGATATTAATATTTAGAAGCACTGAAAGGTATTCTTGAAAACAAAAGTTACTAATCTGTTCACTGTTGTAATGAGAAATGGCTTTATAATACTGAGATTTGCTTCCTTAGGTTGGAAGATAATTTGAGATATTTAAGGAATAAATTCAAATTAATGAAAATTAGCAGATCCAAGCAGCATATTGCAGGAGGCTTGATTAAAGTTGAGATGTGATTATAAAACAATAGCAGCTAGAAGGAAGAGAAGAAGTGAAGGAGAAGCAGTTGTGTTCATTTTTTCTTGGGTGGATTCTGAAACGGCTGTCAAGGTAACTCAACAATTAGAATTGCTAGAAGATCTGAGTGATGACAGCCTTACTGGGACAGCTATGTCCTCACCAGGAAACTAATGTGAAGAAGACATACACTTCACTAAGCTTGTTTGAAGGAAAACCAGAAATAGTCTCAGAAGCCACTGTCCATTCCTTAAGCATCACTACCAGAAAATTGTCCAGAGCAATCATTGGCAGCTAAGAGGCTATGGGGATGGCATAAGAAATTGTGGAAAAATATGGAGTCAAGTGGTTATATTTGCTTGGTCCAGAAAACTAACAATATGATTGCATGTATGAACTCCATAAAGATTCCCAAAAGGGTAGGGAAAAGTTGCCATAATTCAGAATAACAGAGAATAATGTGGATGTTACAAGAAGCATGTGGACTGCAGATCCGAGCCGAGTGACTTGCAGAAGTAAAATTTCTTGACTTTCTTGTTGTTCATCTTCAAAGTGAGAGATGTAATGAATGATCTATATTAACATCGATGGCTTCAGTATTGTATTTTTTGTTTAACTATCTAAAATTTACATATATATCTGTGTTATATATATATATCTAATATATATATGTTAGATATATAATTTGTATATAATCATCTAAATTATACCATATATACATAACTTGCACAAATACATAAATATATATGTAAATATACAAATAAGTATATAAATATGCATATATTTATATATTTGTGCATGTGAATATGTATGAAAAAATGCATTGCCAATCTGGTAGAAAATGTTTTCTCTAAAATCAAAGTAGAGTTAACCAGTTATAAGCAATCTCTTTATAGCTGTAGTTTTAATATATCTTATGACCATTCCCAAAGGAAGTCTATCTTTCTACATTTCAGAATTCATTTCTCTGCGCCAAAATTCTTTCCAGATTTGATTAAAGTGTCTTTTCTCAGACGTAGAACAATTTAAAACAAGGGAAAATCTGTTTTAGGGAGCTTTATCCCATTAACTCAGGCTTCATGATTCAAGGTAACCCTATAGGTGAAACAGGTCTTGGCCAGGTGGGTTTTTTTGAGAGGGGAGGAGGTTTACTTTCAGTAGTAATCTCTCTTAGCCTTGAGCTGAAGAAGACCTCCTTATGCTCAACAGAACCACAGATGGTGTTATAGGGAAGCCAGAAGCAGTCACCAGCAACTTTAAATCAGCAGTAATCACATTCCTGGTACCATTGAAAGAAACCTCAATAGGTTTCTTTCCTCAGTAGTTCTGATTTAAGACAAAAAGGGGCATGTTACAAAGAAATAAATGTCATTAGGGGTTTAACTCCTGTTTTGTTAAATGTACTCTCTGGCTGTAGGCTTTGGTCATTATTTATTCGGACTATTATCTACACCAGATTTTTGGAAAGGAATGTCATACATGCCAGAGATAACAAACATACATGTGTTGATGCTCACACTGCCTGCTGTCAAAATCTCCCCTTCTTAGTGAGTGCAGTAAGCATTCCATTTGCTGCATTGGCCTCTGACACAGGCTTCCCTGTCCATGAAAACAGGTATATTCTCCTGTCCACCTCCGCCTCTGCTCACAGATGCCTCCTCACCTGCAAAGACACTGCATGGTCACCTGTTTCCCCTTGCCTAAAATACTGCTTACACATGAAGATTTCCCTTCACATATTAGCCGTTCTGTCTTATTACCCACTTTTAATTTTTTTAATGTATATTTATTTATTTTGAGAGAGAAAGTGTGTGTGCAAGAGTGGGGGAGGGGCAGAGAGAGAGAGAGAGAGAGAGAGAGAGAGAGAGAGAATCCCAAACAGGCTTCCCACTGTCAGCACAGAGCCCAAGGCTGGGCTCAAACTCATGAACTGTGAGATCATGATCTGAGCTGAAATCAAGAGTCAGATGCTTAACCTACTAAGACACCCAGGTACCCCTATTACCCACTTTTAAGTTGACAGTGACAAAAGGTGGCTATGATAACCAGAATGAACCAATGAGTACACCATCATCAAAGAATGATGCAGTTATGGTCATCCAGTTGCCCTGACTGAAGCAGAAATAAGGACTAGCAAAGTGCTTAGAATAGTTGCTCAATAAAGATTAGGGGTGTGTGTGTGTGTGTGTGTGTGTGTGTGTGTTCTGCATGTGTGGATGTATACAGTTGTAAAATGGGTCAATACTTTCTAATGAAGAACTGAAAGAGGAGAAGAGGATTTATGTTTAATACTTCATTGTGCAGAGACTCAATCTCATTTAATCCAAATTTTATAGTATTTTCTATTTAATTCCAATCTGAATTAATCTCTATTATCATTATAAATAAATATTTGTTAAATACCCAGATAAATGTTGTTTTGGAAACTATAAATGTTGACAAGACATATGCAAGTCTGAGTTGTATTCTACTGTGTAGCAAAGCGAATGTCTCTAGAATTTTTACCTAAATCTAGAAAAAAATTCATGGTGAGTTCAGTTATAGAATGATTGGCTAATTCCTATCACTTGTTTTACCTATTAAGCCCTCCACGCAGACTTTAGAGGTGTTTTAATGAATACCCTGCCAGGATTTCAGTGTAATGTGATTTGTATTAGAACCATTTAAGGACAACCCTGCAAAGGAAGTTTGCTGCTATTTGTTCTTATTATGTGTACAGAAGGACAAAAAGACAATTTGTTGTCTGGTAAGTTTTCTATGATTCTGGTACATTGGCTCACATGGATGCCAGTTGGGAAACTCCCCAACAGCGTCGACATTGTGTATTATGGGAAATGGATGGCTAGTAGATACTGTTGTGTGTATTGCCTCTTCCATCGGTGAGTGGCATATATTTGGAGAGACACTGCCAATGCCTCAGTATAAACACAGCATAAACACTTAAAACCTTCCACTCCAAACTATAAACTGCATGCTCCCTCAAGCTAAAGCCTTCCTGGAATACTCTATGCTTTATTGATTTCCCTCTTCTCTGAGCTCCCAAAGCTCTTAAAGTCTGTATCACCCCATTAAGAATGCTTTCATATACCATCTTGTACTATTAACCAATTGTTTCATGTGCATTGGCCTTGTTCAATTTGATTGTTAGTACCCCTTCTTCCTCATTTTAGCATCCATCACTAAGAAAATCCTTGGAATGTAATTCACACAAACAACTCATTGAATTACTGGCTAATTGATTAAAATACCCGAATTTACAAATTACGTCTTGAATTTGGGTTATGCTTCTGGTTTTGTCTGGGTTTCAACAGGAGGATGATATAATGAAGGGTCAAGAATAAGAAATTAAAATAATAGCTCAAATGTCATCCAGCTGCCAGGTAGTCTATTCCCAGGGAATACTATATTGTTATTAAAAAAATGGCTTGTCTTCCTAGGGAAAATGTTGAGAACATGAACATAATTACAGAAATAATCTAAAACTCAAAAGATGGCCATTGAATAAAATTAAGGGGATTTCAACCCAAGTTACTAGGTTCAGTATTTGCCTCCATGCAAAAAACCCTGTAAGCGTTAAACTCTTCGGTTACATAAATGTTTGTGTTTCTACATTAGAAGCATAATGTTATATACGAGGTATTATGCAAGCACAGAGAGTCAAGGGTGGGAAGAATCAACCAAATGAGAAAAATCAAAGAAATATTTGAAAAAAGGGGTGCTTATAGGAGGAATATAGCTGAAGTTAAGGGGACCATGCTGAAGCATACAGGGGCTAGCAGTTATTGGATGCTGATATAATTTCAGACTTGAAGAATCAGGAAGAGGAAATAGTGTTAAGGGAACACAATGAGAGCTGAAACCATGCAGAATGAGCTGCTCAGAAGGGACTGCAGTCTTGGACAGAGGCAGCCACTGCTGGAGATGTGATGTGAAGCAGAAGGAAGAGGGTAAGAGACCTGTTCCTCCCACTTTTTGATTTCCTCTTTGTGCCTCCCATAACTTAATTGGAAACTGGTTCTAGTCCCATTTAATTGGTCAGAGTAAGTCACATGACCAAGAATGATAAAAATAGGACAGAAAACCGTAATCCTCACTCAGGGCAGGACAGATAATATTGTGAATGATAATACAATCTACCAAACTCACTGAAGTCTAGAGTTACTGGAATAGTAAACAAGTTCTTGAGTCACCTGGCCACTTGGGGTAATGATACTATGTATTGGTTTTCTGTTCAAGGTCAGGTGCACAGTCTATAGGACAGCATCTTGACTTTAGAGGGTCCTATTTCCCTAAAGGTTTTCCTGACCTTCCTGAATATGTGAGTTGCTAAGAAGTGGGTTGCTTATCTCATGCTACTGCAATGTCATGTCCCTATTTTACCTTCCAGATTCATTTCCTATACTTCTTTCCTTTGTTTTTTGGCCCAAGAGACTGACTTTTATGGCTTGTTTTGCCTTTCTCCCTTCTGATTGGATTTAGTCAATGGGAAATACTTAGCAGAAAATCAGAGGGCAAAAGCAGAGAGAGAACTGGGGCTATTTTTTTGAAGATTTATTTCCCTCTTTGACATTTGGCAGTAGTTGTGTTCTCCCCAAAGAGATAGAAAGCCCTTTCAGTGCAATGACTGTGCTATTAGCACCTTGTACTGTTGTACGATGTATCAGCATCGTCTTCATAACTGTCTGCATCCTGATGACAGTGTTTCTAGTCAGTCCAGATTCATGAAGTTTATAGACCACTGCTGAAAAATTGCTTGTAGACCTTACATACCTATGGAGGGTGGAAGAGTATTTTTATGTTTTTGATGAAGTATCATTTTTACATATTTATAGTCTGTATGGTATTGTTTTTGTATCCTAAGCTGTCTTTTGTGTCCTAAGCTGTATATTTGAGTTTTTATTCCATACATGATGGAATTCCCAGGTATCGAACTTTACCTTCATTTGTCTTTGAAAAACCACATACCTGTTCACACTACCCAATAAATAAATCTCAGTCTGCCTTTCACTGATCATGACACTATTTAATTACTCCTATTTTATTACTCAGCAAAATCTCTGCACATGATTCAGGGCATCTTATTCTTAGGTGGATTCATCATATTTCCTTTTTTTTTTTTTTTGGTATATCTAACCTTTACTTTTGGTGTATTGCCTAAGTGAAAGAATAAATGTTCTCTTTCCTTATTTCTCTTGTATAATGTCTTATAATTGAGTGATATTTCTTATGAGGTATGTTTCCCTTAGAATCTCCTTAAAAAGCAGTCAGCATCTTAGTGTTTTTATAGGAAACCTATGAATCATTTTAGAGCTTGGAAAGATGAAACCTTTTGCCATTACTAGTTGCCACCAGAATTAAGTTAATTTTCAACTGAAACAAAGAGTCCTTGATGGAATCGGGTTAGCATAGTTGGTTGGAAAGGGAGTAGTTTGGAACAGGTATTTGAGGAGGGAAAAGCAAAGTCATACAGGTGCAGTAGGAGTAGGAGATGCTGCTCATCACACTACTTCGGTGAGATGGTTCTAATTAGAAATATCTGATGTCCAGGTAGTGTTATTTATCCACAGAAGAGAGCCCTGCATATTGCTAAAGACACTCTTGTCAAATCATCCTTATGAGAGAAGAGGGCAGATTTGATGCCGCATTTCTGACAGCTGTTGCTGCTTCTGCTGCTTCTGCTTCTTCTTCCTTCTTCTTTAGTAGGTACCCGAACTTCTGATCCTGAGATTAAGAGTCACATGCTCTACCGACTGAAGCAGGCAGGCGCCCCTGAGAGCTTCTTTTATAAGCAAGTCTGCAGCCTCTAAACATGCATTTTTTCCCCTCCAAGAATGTCTCCTGCTCTTCTCTCCCAGAATGCTTCCCTTCTGCCTCTCCACTTTTAACAATTCTCACCATGGTTCAAGATCTGACCATATAGTACCATCCCAGTGAGCTTCTCCATTTCACCCCTTTTCTGATTAATCTCTCCTCTGAAGTGTAAGACTCATTGCTGATAGAGCTCGCTGGCTAATTAATCATATGTTACTTACATTGCTCATACTCTTTCCTTGTATTATTATTTAACTTTTCATGCGTACATATTATCTTCCTACCTAAGAAAGGTGTTGAAAGAGTAATTTTACAAGGCCAATTCAATTTAGTGCACTGAAGACTGTACAAGGCTTGTGCTGGTAATACACTATTTGGTTGAGCAAGTGTGGCAGCCTCACCTGTAAATAGAATTGCTTGTAGCTCTTTGTGATTTGGGGTATAGTTAATGAAGATAGCCTTGTAATTTGATTTTTAGATGTAGATAATCCTTCTGATATAATAATTCACTCTCCATTTTATCATATTGATGGGAAGAAAGAGAAAATTTTTTTCTAACGAAGAGTATCAAAACTATGGGTGGACATTGAGTGATGCTATGAAAAGGAGGGTATCAAGACAGGACCCAAAATTTTGAAGAATGCTGGAATCAATTAAGGCGGTATGAACTAGGTTCCTGGGCAATGCTCAACAGGGCTCTCTAGGGCTTTCTAGAGCTACCATATTTCTTTAAATGGGTTTATTTACCAGGCTTTCAATAAAGAACCATTCAGGGCATAAAACCAGTTACAGGCTGGGAAAAAACTAAGGTTTCTGATCTAAAGATGTCAATCAGTTGACATCCTAAATTAGAAAGGCTAGAGCACATAGGAATTGGTATGAAGGGTAAAATACAGAGTGAGAAAATACCCTGCAGTGCAGAGAGGTATGAAGCAGTTTGGGACAAGTCCCATGAATATGATTTTTGTTTGGCAGGTCAGCCTTAATGGGAGAGTCACTACAGACAAAACATGCAAATTAACCAAGATCTTTGAGTTGTTTAATTATCATCAAAATATTTTTTCCTGCATAGGACACATGTATGAGTCTATTGGTAAATTATTTAGAAAAAGTACAATAATGTGCTTTAATATTTATAATGATTATTTGCCCTGTAATAAGGTATGTTCCTTAAGCACACGTTATAATTGTGTTTTGCTTCAGTCGCTAATGGTTGCTGTAAGTCTCCACCCTCACACCATGGCCACACACTGGGCACTACATAAAAGGCGAACTCCAGTTCTTCCTTGCTGTTCACAGCCTTAGTTCTGAACCATTGGTCTTGACCCATTTTTTTGTGCCACATCCCAGTCTGCCTTTGATCATCTCAGCCTCAGCCCCCATTGCCTGTTCTCTCCTTTCTAGCATCACCTTGCCTTACCCTTTATCCTTGATGTGTTGCGCTAGCATTCCCAGTTCTCCCCCCAGTGACGCTAACTCCACTGCCATGGGTAAATGCTCTTCCTCTTATGACCAGGTCCGAGAAACCCCTAGATCGGTGCTGTTCCCTTCAGTTTCCTATAACTTCTACTCCCTCCCTCCAGGTAGCACACCCTGTCCATTCATCTTCAAAATGGGCATCAGGAATATTATCAAATATCAAATATTATCAAATATCAAAGCTCTCCATTTCCCTGTCATGAAGGGAATGCCCTATTCCTACCTGTATCCCCATAGCACGTATCAAAAATTTGAACACATGTTGAGAACCTGAGAGATTTCATCATTTATTCATACATGAAAGAAACCTATAGAACACAGGGGCAGATAGAGTTGTCAAAATGGAAGGTGGGTGAAAAAGCAAACTTCCAATTTTGCAGTTTCACATCAGCATAGGCATTTTGTTAATTGTTTGCAAACTGGCTTTTAGACGTGGGAATAAATCAGTGATAGTAGACAATGGAGAGGAGAAGCAACAGCAGGTTACCCCAGGGCCAGCATGGCCCAAGGTTGTCATGGACCATAGTCCTGCTCTGATCATTACCCTCTTCTCCTCATCTAAATGGTAGAGCCACATTCAGTATTATGGCCTCTGCTCAACTCTTCCCTCACCAAACCGACCTTGGTACTGAGCTTATACAGATTTTCTCTAAACTCCCAGCACTGGCTTGTTATTCTAAATAGTTTGTTCAGCAGTTGGTTTGGATGAGAAACTATCAATTACTATACGATTTTGTTACTTTCTCATCTCAGATAGGATTACAACTCTTATAGAATCCTTCATAGTCAACCTTTTCAACATTGTTTCATATTTAGGCAATAAGAGGAAGAGGGAAAGTCATGGTACTTTTTTAAATGGGAGTTTGGGCGGGAGATAATTAAAGATGCAGGTAGACTGAAACATGAATACTCTGTTGTCAAGAGCAGCATTGAAGTTTGCCACTTAGAATGATTTGAGAGATACTTAGGTAAGTGGTGTGATCTTAGTCCACAAACTCAACAGTATGGAAATAGTGCATTTTCCCCCTAAAATTCAACTTAGTAAGAATTCCAAGCTACCATTTTGTCATAATGATAGGAAAGTTAACCTTACTCATTCACGATTCTTTTTGCCCTAGGAGCCCATTACATGTTGCACATTACAAAGATGACTTCTGGTCTTTGGTCAACTGCCCATTCAAATTCTTACCTAAGTCCTACAGCCACATTAAATTGTGAAAGGACCTTAAGAAATAAGTAACAGAGGAACAAGGATATGCCTCAAATGTATTGAGGTTGTTTGGGCAATATATTTAAATATATTATAGACATCTGCATATGACTTTTTTTGTGCTCCTACCTGCCTATTCCAAATGTTGTAAAAAATTTAGAAAGAGAGTTGCAGTCAGAGATAAAGCTATTGGCAGTTTCTGAGTCTTGTGATTTGGTTTTCTTTGTTAGTTTAACAGGGTAAAATATTTATTAATCGAGAAGCTTCAGCCAATGAGGGTATGGTCATAAATCAACTTAATAAATGTGTTTATATGTACTTCAGGAATTTGCTGAAATTTAATTTAGGGCATCAGTATCACTGAAAGTTTTGTTTTGTTTTTTTTGTTTTGTTTTGTTTTGTTTTGTTTTGTTTTGTTGGTTAAACAACAGAAGTGTATTGTCTCCCAGTGCTAGAGGCTTGAAGTCCAAGATCAAGACCTCAGCAGGGTTTGTTTCTTAAGAAGGCTTTAAGGAAGGATCTGTTCCATGCCTCTCCTGTACTTTCTGGTGGTTACTGGCAATTGTTGGCATTCCTTGGCTTATAGAAGCATCACCCTGACCCCTGCCATCTTCACATTGCGTTTTCTCTGTGTGCATCTTGTCTGTCTCTGTGTCCTCATTGGAACTAATTTTGACTCTTTTGAAAAGTACACACCTTAGCCACTAATTTATATAGTTTCTTTTCTCTAAGATATAACTCTCTGAGAAGATTCTGCTATCTGTCTGCAGATTTTGCAATTCCTTCAACATCCCAGAACTGAGCCATAGTCAATGTTTGGTAAATACTTCAGAAATAGACTGGAGACAAAAATGAGTTTCAGTCAATTTGATTATTTTGTTCCAATTCATATTCAACTTGTATATTTACCCTGATTCAAACAGATCCAATGAGGAGACACGGAAACCCGAAAGTATTATCTCACCATAAACATTTTTTTTATCTTCTTAAGTGTAAACCTGTCCATATTTAAAATGACTCCCCATCACTTGATGTGGAAAGATACTTTTTTAAGGGGAAAATGGCTGCAAATACCACAAGCCATAATATTAAGGTGCCCAGATGAGTGCTGGAGCCCTGGCCAGGCAATAGAAGGGGAGAGGTAAATAGGGCCAGCAGAAGTACATAGGAATAGTGGTTGAAGTTTAGCTGACTGTAATGCTCATAGGTTAGAGCAAGTACTCATCCTCCTAGAGATTGTCCTTTTCTTTTCTTTTTTCTTTTTTAAGTTTGATTTATTTTGAGAGGGAGAGAGAGCACAAGCAGGGGAGGGGCAGAGAGAGAGAGAGAGAGAGAGAGAGAGAGAATCCCAGGCAGGCTCTGCTCCAGGCTCCACACTATCAACATGGAGACTGATGCAGGGCTCGAACACACGAACTGTGAGATTGTGACCTGTGCTGAAATCAGAAGCCAGATGCGTAACCGACTGAGCCACCCAGGTGCCCCTAAAACTTACCATTCGTAATCCCATGTTTTGATAAAGTTGAGTTTGAATTGTGGTTCTACGTCACACTGTAGAGCCCCTGGAGAACTTGGGATGCTTGGACTAGAGGGTCTAGAGAGTTGTTAACCTATTGATCCCATAGGGAATTATGTGCATTTGACCATGGGACCCAGAACAGCACACTCTGCTGGCATGTTCTGCATTCTTGCTGGTGGCAGTGTGAAAGTCACCTAGTCTCTCATGAGACCTGAAATTCTCAGACCTGGAAGCAACTGAGGTCTTAAGAACTAGAGGTAAAATGAGGACTAGGTGTGAAGAAGGGCAAGCAAACCTCCCATATAAGTTTAACAGGACACATTTTGCAAACTTTACTTTGTCTCTACTTCCATGTTTTATAGTCTAAGGCTGTGTTCCACATTCACTGATCCTCAAAGGAGCAGTTCAGGTGTTTAAAAGCCTTGTGAAAGAGCCTTCCTGAGAACTGGGATTTGCCACTCTAAGAGGAAAGAGAGATAGAACTTTATTAGCATAATGCATCCACTCCCTCCCCCACCCTAGACCCTCAGAAAGTCAGTGTTAACCTAGAGGGAGGCCAAGTAAAGGATGAACATCAGAAGTGTGAGAAAAAAGCAATTTTGGAGTGCATTAGCCCAGGCAGATAGGAGAAGAATGAAAGCTGTAGTCCAGGGGAAAATCAGAAATGAGGTTTTCTTTTCCAAAAACAAGAAGAGAAGACAATTACTGTGGACCTGGTTGGCAGGCTTGCTTTGAGATACTAATTCACGCTGAGCTTTCCTCTTCACCCTGAAGGGTTGGTGGAGAAACAGGATTGTTGCTGGAGGGAAAATCAGAGCCCTGTTTCCTTAATGCCCCCCCAGGGCCACTCCCTGTGGAACTCCTTAATTCTGGATTTGCTTTAGGCATTCCACCCCACCAGTACACAGCCTGGGGCACAGCTCTGCTGATAAGCTTTGGGCAGTGGACTGGAGTGGGAGGAAGACTCCCCATAGGAAGGATGGGGACCAGCAAATAAGAACATTTTAGCCTAGACAACTATAGAAATCTGTTTTAAGAGACCTAGACAGGCATTCCCCGATATAACAGCTTAAATTCACTAAGAAATAAGGCTAGAATTTGGAACAAAATTGGAATCATTTTTTTCCAATGTATTTTGCTGCCTATTGACCACTGCCCAACACCAGCATGTGCAATGGTTGGCTTTGGCAGTATCCTCCTAGGCTCAGTATGAAGATTTCTAATGTCCTAGGAAGTCATAGACTCCTTGGAGAGGAGGTTTAAAGCTGTGAGAAGAGCAACAGATAAGGGACAGAATCAAATCACACAAAATTTTGCATCCAGTTTTTAATGTGTTAATAAGATCTTTGAAACCTATTCTTTAATACCCTAGAGATTTTTGGATGTGAGGTGAAGACCTTGCTCTAGACATGTATATGCTCACTGCTTCTGTGCAAATGTTTAAAATAGACTCAGCAATCAACACATAGTGATTATAGAGCAGAATAGTCTAATGGTTAAGGGTGTGGAGACAGTCTTCAAAGCAATTGCTTCACAAGCATTGATGATCACACTTTATTGCACAGTAGTAAGTGTATAGCATCCTTATCCCTATCTCCTCCCATCTCTATGAGACCTATAAGACAGGAGAAAGACTATTCCAAATAAATTGGGCTCAAAGAAATTACAGGGTAAGGTGAGGTAGGCAATACCAATGGACAAATTAGCTGATATAGTAAGACAATAAGTGGTAGTACTGAATGTTGTACAATGAAGATGTGCAGAGAAAGGACACCTCAACCATGTGGGGAAGACTGATACTTCAACAGTGCCCTAGGTGGCGAGTAGGATTTTATGAGATGAGAAGACATTAAAAAAAGGATGAGGAGGAGAAGAAAAGACAAAAAGATGTCAAAACATGCTAAGATGAGAATGAGACAGCCTGCAGAATAATCCTAACTAAATTAATAGGATAATGGTAAATAAACATGACAAGGTAGAGATATCCCTGCGAGATTCTTACTGTTTTGTTGAACTGTATAAAGAACCCTGCTTATAAAGAACTATCCAGAGAATCTTCAACTATATCCAAAGGAATGGGAGAGCGATTTCAGGTTTCCAAAAAGGACCAACCTATAGTTTAATCCACTATAGAACTGATTTCCACTGGTTGATCACATCTAGGGAGCTGTGGCGAAGGGAAATAAAAAATAAGTGTTTACCAATGAGGAGTAAAACCAAGTCTCATTTAATTCAGGAGCCATAGATACTTGGAAAATTCAAACAAGAGTATTCGACATATTTCTTGCACTTAAAATGATTAATCGGTAATGATATTAATAAGTCAAGTTGTCACTCTAAAAGCCCCCATGGAGAACTCCCACTGGAATGGAAGCTACATCCTGTAGCCTCACAATTGGGATGAAAATTGGACTCAATAATAGCAGAGGAAAGGAGAAATTAAATGTTATAAGCCTGATAGAAATGAGAGGGCATAGGCAATGAGAGTTGAAGAGCAAAAGGAAATTTAATAAGGGTAATGTAATAAGCTCTTCTGTCTGGCAGACACTGAAGGAGATGACTCCCCCACCCAAAGGAGAAAGGATGACAGGGATGTCTAGAGAGACTGATTATTCAAGGGAAGCTCAGAATATGTCCTGAATGAGCTAGCTACAATGGCAAAAAATGCCAGGGCTGGGATACTGATGATACTCCCTGAGACAACTCTCCAGCATCCACTCCATCTTCACGGTAGCTCAGCCTCTTGTTACATATTTTTATTATCAACTCTGATGGGCAGCCTGGCCCTTACCCTTGTCCCATCCATGTCATTGCTCAAAAAAAGAACTGTCTTAGCTACTCACAAATGTCTATCACTACATGCTTTGGGACCAACCATTTTTATTCAACACTTTTGCTTTACAGTAACTCCAGGAAGTGGTTAAATCAGGAATTATTATCAACATTATGCAGATGTGAAAATTGAAGTACAGTATGGTAAGTGGGTTTTCCAAGGTTAATTGTGAAGCTGGAATCCGAGGCTCCTGGTTCAGAGTTCGGCTAGCACACCTTTTTGTTTTCTCTAAGAGTAGCAAGAGGAGCAGTAAGTATTCTCTCCCCTCATGTTTTCAGTACAGGTCAGAGAGCAGGGCTCTGTACTGCTAGCTATGTAGAATAAAGTGCTGTCATAGTAAAATCTGATTCTGGCATAAAGCTTTACAGAGAGACATTTTGCATAACAAAGTCATTCTTGTATCCCAGGAGGAATGGTGTACTGTAATAGCATTTTGTTGATCTGGTGACAACAAATAATCTACAATTAATAACACTATATAATAAATGTTTTCTTTCTTGGCTGTTGATAAAACATGCAGTCTCTAAAATAAAATACTTGTTGGTTTATTGCTTAATTATTGTTTAATTATCACTATTTTAAAAAAAGCAGTTGATGGAAGAGTGTATTTTGTTAGACCTCTAGGCGAGAAGGCACACTCCATTTCTGTACCAGCCTAGCTCTTCTGAGTTTGGTTTCTGTTCTGAAGCATTACTGGTCAGTCCTCCTAATCTTTTCCAGCTTTCATCTATCACCATTCTGCTGCCAATCTAGCAGAGAAACAAAATGCTATGCAAACGATAGTTGTGAGAAGCAAATAATCTTGGAAGAAGAAAGAAAATATGGAGTTAACTATATCAGAAAACATCTTCTCATTTCTGAAGTCACTATAAATTTCTGAGTGCCCTATAAATATTTGATGGGTTTTTTGTTTTGTTTTGTTTTGTTTTTTAGCTCCAGCTCATGCCAAGGGTAAATATGGTTACAGAAAGAATCATTACAAGATGAAATAATTTGAATTTTTTGCAATATTGCTATAATGAAGTATGATTAGTATCTCTTTTCATGGCATCTACTCGTATTAGGAATTAGAAAACAGGCAGTTAATCCTATCGTTCTGCCATACCTGGAATCTTTTTGAACAATGCTTATTAACTTTCCTTTTTTAATCACATTTCTACAAAGTGCTCCACCCCTTTGATCTTTGTCTTATATAAATATATATACATCTGCATGTGTACCTATACATACATATATGTGTATGTGCTGGTTTATTTTGTAATCTGTTTAGATTGAAATATTGTCAAAAAAGAATCAGTTGAAGGAGGGCCAGATTATAAAATGCAGTCACCTTTCATTCAGTGGGAAGGTTCTAAATTGGTTTTGATTGGGTTTCAAAAGCAGGATTGTTACTGCCTCCACGTGGAAATAGCAATCCAGGACTAAAACTTAGAACAGTCATAATACTCAAGGCTACACACTCACCCAGAATACCTAACCTGTGCCAAACCGTGAGCTAAATTACTCTCCTATATTACCTTATTTAACTCTTCTTAACATTAGTATATGGCAGGTGCTGTTATTTCACTGTGCAGATTTAAAGAAAATGCAAGCTAAGAGAGGTTAGTTGCATTACACAGTGAATGCAAGTAGAGCTTAGTGAAAGTGGGAGTCAAACCCAGATTTCTTCTCCTCCGGGCTCTGTTTTTAACATGGAAAAACTTAGTAAAGATAGGTTAAGAACAATCAAACTAGTGCATGATGGAGGGGCATTTAGGAGGTATAGAATGCTCTTTTTCTGAATCAAAACAAGGTAGTACAGAAATTTTAGACCAGTATTTCTCAATCCTTTTTGGTTATTAGCCTACCCCTCCATGGAGCCTTTTAGAAAATGTCTTCCTAATTGCTCTCCCCATGAAATGTTCATTTGATAAAATACTGTTTTCTGTGTATGTGCTATATGTATATTTGCACTTTACACATAGAGTAAAAAAAAATTTTCATCCCTAGGAACCAATTTACATTTCTGTTGAGAATGCAAGTTCTAGAGTTATCTAAGTAGTGATAGAAAACAGTCTTAATATTCAAATACATAGATCCCAGAGTAGTAAAAAAAATCTTTAGTCTTTATATTTCTATTCTTCTTTTAACTATAAAGATTTTTCTGGTATTTATAAAGAGTGAATACAATTTAATCCAGTATGGAGGATTTTGCTTAATTAATTTTTAAACGTATTTAATTGACTGTTACTTTGCCTCATTTCAGCATGTTAAGAGATAAATAAAATACTAGTTAGAACTAAATTGACCTAAGTGGGTGCTACTGTTAGACAGTTATCGGAAATGAAGACACAGTCTTTATTAGCAAATTTTTATATATTAGGAAAGATGAAAAAAAGTAAAAATAAAAGCCTTAAGTATAAAACAGTCACCATTAGCTAAACAAAGTTTATATGCATGAATAGATTACACACATACATTCAATCTTGTCATTACAAAAGCATAAACTCTTTAATACTGGTTTGCCTGAAATTTATATTTTTTCTTTTCATGTATGTGTAGCTGTTATTTTGCTGGTTTGGGGCCCTAGAAATTCCCATTATTTCTTTATTGCTCTCGTCCTAGTTTTAACTTATGCCTTCATTGCATTGTCTTCTCTTCTCTAAAACTCTTAAAATTCTAAGAAAGCATCATCATTTCTGTCCTCAGAATCTGAAGTATTATATATATATTTAAGTCCTCTGGGTACAACTTCAGGATTTATTTTATTCCTTACTCTCTTGAACCTCTGATAACTGTGTCACTCTAAAGTTGCTCTTCGTTTATACCCAGTGAGAACCTCCTGCCATGTCACAATGGGATCCTAGATCTTGGAGTTGCAAATATGCAAGTCAGGCATGGCCCCTGAATATAGGGAATGATGGCAGAGTGGGGGAATGCCAAGGGATGACACTTCGACATGAGTTTGAGATGACTCATGACTTTTGCTGCTGTGTCCCTTCTTATTGTTATGAGTTTAAAAAATCCATTTAACCTCTGTCTACTTTGGTTTCCTCTTATAATAGATAGCACTACTTCTGCTGCTGCTGCTACTATTATACTACTCCTACTACTATTGCTGCTGCTGCTATTATTAATAACAGTATTTGTTATTATTAAATAATAATAATAATAATAATAATAATAGCAGCTAATATTTATGAGCCATTTGCCGCATGCCAGATGCTATACTCATTTAATCCGCACAGGGATTCCTGAAATATGTACTATGATCATCTTCATTTTGTAGATGAAGCCAAAGCAAAGAAAATGTCATCCTCCTGAAAGGGATGACAGAGCTAGAAAATAACAGGAGAAGACCTGAACACAGTCTTGAGTCAAGAGCCCATACTTGTAACCGAAACACCATGTATGCTGGATTAGATGTCTCCCAAAGTTCCTCCAAACCCAACTACTTTCTGGTTCTGTGATTTTCCATTATTCTATCCAGGTCAGGTTCAGCACTACAGAACACCTTCTTTAATTTAATGATGGTGAAAGCTAAGGCTTTCCTTCAGTGAATACATGGAATATGAGGGCATTGGGATATGGCCACAGGACCACAGGGGAATCACACACTGGCTACTTTTTAAAAATGACCTCTTTAATTCCTTCTCCTTTCCTAGGCATATTTGTCATGTTATTAACCCAACAATGACTGGCCATTAATCATCACCAAAGATTGGGAGAGGGAAAAGTGGGGTGGGAGGATGAAAAAGAGAAAGAGATAGAGAAATCACTACCAAGATAGCAGAAATTCACAGAGAGACAAAGAACTATTGTAGGGAGAAGAACCGGTTAAAAAGAATGCAAAGATAAGGAAATAGGCTCTACATTTCCATGAATAAAATTTAGAAGAAATTTTATTTTGGGCAGATAATAAGTCTTGATGGAATTGCTTACTTATAAGAATGTAAGTTCCTCATCATATCTAACTCATGACTGAAAAGTTAATGATTTGAATAACTCCAGTTGACTTCCAAAATGTTATATAAATGGACTTGCTGCCTTTTTCTGAATTAACTAAATCTAGTACTTGATTTGCTATCATGAAGACCTCATGGTCTCTGCCTTCTTAGAACTTCTGATCTAAAATGTATCTCATTGATATAAGAAAATCATTGATAGGCACAAAGCAACTTTTCTGCCTCAATAAAAGAAGTTAAACATTACTCAATCTAATTAGGTAGATTTATTGAGTGGTCACCTTATTCCGTGCTCTATGCAGAATGAAATATCAAGACTCTTTTGGAGTATACTGTAAAACATTCTTTGCCTTTGAAGAGAAATCCTGCGCTCTTTCTGGCAAAGTTTGCTCTTTTTGTATGGCAAGTCCTCCAAAGGTGTGAGCTGTGTCTTTTGTACTAACCTGGGACAAAGCCAGAACATAACACATTTGGGTTTGTGTAAACTTCTTGGCTCGTGCTTCTTCGTTGAGGAGTGAGAGCCTCAGCTGGAATGAGCTACTCTAATTCCCAGCCCTTCAAACTAACCACCAGACGATAACCACTCACAACAGATATTGACTTTCCATGCATAAGGATTCATTTTATGTGCAAAACATTTCATAGCGTTCCAGTCACAGCTCACTGGTTGTTATTCCAGAAAGCATCTGTCTGAACCACTAATCGGGGTTTCTTAAACAAACTGCATTAGGCATCTCTTACTTGGTTTTGCAAATTTCTTAGAGAAAAGATAACAGATTTGAAATGGTTGTGTATCATTATCAACATTATGATCAAGTATGCAAGGTATAGTAAGGCCTATTTTATTCTGAGATTAATAGAGATTTCATGGAGGAATAAAAAAATTCTCAAAATGTGTTCTTTTGAGTACCCAGAAAAGTAATTTTAGTTAAATAACTCTGGGAAATGGTATATACAGTTTATCGCTCCTAGAAATTTACAGACATGCCAGCCTATAGGACACACACAGACACCCACACAGAGTACCAACACAAAGAATTAGTGTTCCATAGAACTCTGGGACATGAGGGCATCATGAGAACAAATGGTATTAGTAGTTAAGAGATTAGCTCCTCCTTTAAAACCAGCTCTGTGACTTTAGGCTCCAATCTGCCAAATTCAGGTAAAAGTATTTACCATGTCAGATAAGCTACAGATTTTGCAGAAAGAGCAATTTTTAAATAGCCATGAGTGCACATTGGCATTTAAGAGCAATGTATACATGTGACATACTTCTATATCTCCAGATCTTGGCTTTGGCACAATTCTAAATATATAACTGAAGTTCTTTCCATTGTTTGTAACTCTCACCTTCATCACAAAACATTTACTGAAACAGCAGGGTACAACTGGTTAGGTTTTATAGACTGTTTAAGTTAGCAGGATCTGCATGTACATTCAGGTAAAACATTATACAAGTTTTACCCCCCTAGGTAGTAGTGATTGTGTAGAATCCTCAAATACTAGGTAATATGACTGGATTACTCTAAGATTTGAATTGAGTTATCTCTATGTAAATTTGTAAAATTTCTGTGGTTAATTTATGGTTTTATGATGCCCAGGCCTTTAGAGAGCCCAATTTAGAAGCCTCATTTTTTTTTTTTTTTTCAGGTAAGAAGACAGTATCTAGGGATTTCTGGGTGGCTCAGTTGGTTGAGTGTCCGAGTCTTGATTTTGGCTCAGGTCATGATTCCATGAGATTGAGGTTGTGGGATCGAGCCCCACATCGGGCTCTGTGCTGAGCATGGAGCCTGCTTAAGATTCTTTCTCTGTCCCTCTCTCTGTCCTTTTCCTCTGTTCATACTCTCTCTCTAAAAATAAAGAAAATAAAGCAATGTCTAGAAAAGTAACATTTTTTGGTGTACCTCCCTTGTTGTCTTATCTTTTAAAGCAAGGCCTATTTGAGACCTTCTTGGTCCTGACCACTCTTTCTTTTTGGGGGGTATCTCACCACTCACCATATCAAACTTCTGTCTCAAACATCACATTTATATGTTGAGATGCAGCTGATTAATAGAAATTATGCTGTGTTTTATAGATATAATGGAATATTTATAATTTTGATTATAATTTTTTTTTTGTTTAGATTTTGGGTCTATATTTACTGTTTTAGGTCTCAAGCATCATTATTGTAGGCCCTTGGCAACCTCAGAGGTAACTAAAGAACCTAAGGGATAGATTACATTCTGTGCATGTAGTTTGTTTCAGGTACACTGTGTATTTTCCTAAATACAGAATATATCCCACCCAAGTGTGCTGTCTCTCTCTGCTCTTCTCTTCCACTGTCAGCCAGTGTGGCTTGCAAAATCCACCTGTTTCTAGGACCAAACTCAAGTCCCGTTCATAAAGATGTTCTTAATGGATTTCCTCCATCTCTGTACTTCACATTTGAGGATTTAATCCAGGATCATACTTTGCCATAATTGTTTACTAGCTGGAACTCTTTGTCTCTGCATTAGACTGTGAATTTTCTATGAGGAAGAACTGTACTTCATTTCCTCCTTTTTTTTTTTCCCCTGCAGAGATGGACATGTGCTCTAGTGTACAGTGACTATAACTTGAGGGCACTGCTTTTGATTAAAAAATCTCTTCTAGTATGTTCTGGAGGTGCAGTCAGTGCAGTGTATGTCCAGAGAATATGTGAGGTCATGCCTGGCACTATTGCCTGGAGTGCCCCCTTCCTCCACACACAACCCTGGGGATGAGCAGTCACAAATGCTATGTGGCTCTATGTCTCATGTAGTTTTCCAGTTTACTCTCCCCTAATCTAGGGGATGTAGAAACCAGGATACTAGATGTTTACTCATTGCTACACAGTTGAGTAAAAGGGGATTATATTAAACCTGAACAATACACTTGCTTTTCTTCTGCCTGGCATCACAACATCTTATTTCATAAACATACTCTCCTCTCCCCAGCTTCTGGTGGCCCAAGGTTGGCCTTGGAGAGGTCTTGCTACTGGCACGCTTCAGAGCATGCACCTGCCAATGGCCTCTCTCTCCTGGTACAGCCTTTTAGGCACCTGTAGTATTTTAGGAGGGCTGGTGGCAACCCTAAGCCTGAATAGCACAGCCTCTGTTACTTCCCAGAGGGTTCCAGTTTGACCCTAGCCAAACTACCAGAAAGCAAAGGCTTAGGTTTATTTTGAAGCTGGCAGTCTCTGTGGGTTTAGCAATGTGCCATCTCTGGGATACCCCCAGGGATTGGAATTAAGTTGGATACTTTCAGATAATGATTCCTGACTTCAGCCCATTTGCATCTCCCCACACCATACCTTCTTCTACCACATAAACACACAGACTGCACACAGGCATCTGCATACATATCACATATTCATGTTCTACACACACCACAAACATGCATACATGTCACACACACCACAGAAGCCAACACACAAGCAGCACATGAATTCACCACATACAACGCATATTCAATCAAACACACACACACACACACACACACACACACACACACACACATGAGTTTCTGCTTCTGTACCCTATCTAGAGTACCAGGGATGTTGCTGTGAGAATCAGTAATGTGCAGGGGTTTAATTTTAATGCTAAATATACAAAACAGCCCTGAGTGCCATGTATGTGCCTTGCATATCACTTTTGATCTTTTATTTTTTTTTAATTTTTTATTTATTTTTGAGAGAGACAGAGACAGAGTGAGAGCAGGGGAGGGACAGAGAGAGAGACACACAGAACCCAAAGCAGGCTCCAGGGTCCAAGCTGTCATCCCGGAGCCTGAAGTGGGGCTTGAACTCACGAAATGTGAGATCATGATCTAAGCTGAAGTTGGAAGCTTAACCAACTGAGCCACCCAGGCACCCCTCACTTTTGATCTTTTAAAGTCAAGTGTACTATATCATGTAAAACTTGAAAACTACTCTGTAAGGGAACATCCCCAATTTATATACAAGAACAGAAAATTCAGACACAGTTAGTGATTTGTCCCAGTTCTAAAGGGGATGAACTAGATGTCCAGATTGTCAAATGAAGTCTCCTGTGTCTACTTTAGTGTTATTTCCAGAACTTGTCATTTTGCTGTTAGCAATAGAGCGAAGTTGGCAAATAGAGAGCCTTGGTGCCCCAGTCAGTCTTGATGTTGCCGTCCTTCCTTCCACAGGACCTCTTTCTCAGGTGACCCTGGCTCTCAAGAACCCTCACTGTGAAAGCAAGGGAAGGATTGGAAAAACCCATCCTGTGGAAAGGTAAAGAAATGGTGAAATGTAGTCTACTTCCACTCCCAAGAGCACCAACCACATGGGCTCTCTTGTAGTTTCCTTAAAATGCTGAAAATCTGTAAGCTTTCATTGATGCTATTTCTTCATCTAGGTCATTTTTTCCCAGTTTTCACCTGTGTGTTTACTACGTGGCTTTTGGGGCTTGGCTCAAATTGCTATTCCTCAAATGGACTTTCCTTCAACCCACAATCCAAGTTAGATGTCTTAGTTACTCCTCACATAGCACTCTAGGAATTTTTTTTTTCTTAATCCCAAAGACACTTCAGCATTCTGTGTTTATTTTCTTGTTTTCTGAATATCTGGTTGCATTGGTATGTATGCTCCAGGAAAATAGGGACAGTGCCTACCTTGTAGGCTTCAGCTTCTAGCAGAATGCCAGGTGAATGGTAGTATTTCAAGGAAGATTTTTGAATAAAATTTGTGGGTCAGTAAGAGTTAATGTCCTTCTTCCCCAGCTCAAGCTCCTTTCTCTATTTCCCACTAACATGTACTTGTGAGACACTGCTTTCAGGAAAGGTATTCTTTCATGGGTTTCAGGGAATTCAATGATGAGTCTTGCCTGGGACTTCATGTAAGAGATCTAAATCACTTAAGGGACAAACATGGCTGTAAATGACAATTGAAACTCTAGATGGCAACTGTGTCAGGAATTTTAGAAGGGGAAAGATCATACATGTGGTGTGGCTCAAGAGACACTGTGAAGAAGATAGCAATTCATGTGGGTCTTGTGGTGGACACATGCTGCTGAATTGTTGGTCTCCTCTACCACACCCACTTTTCCTTGGAGGAACTATTTCTCTACAGGTTTAGCCATGTGATTCTAGTGGAATTTCCAATCCCAAAGCCCTTGCATTCCTGTTTACTCTGTGACCCATATTTGCTCCATGACCCATATCCAACCTGTTACTTTTATCCTACTCAGCAGGTCAAGCTGGGCTTATTAGTGTCCTCTTTTAGAAAATTTTTAAAAGTTAAAACTGGAAGATCAGAGGCCTTATCTTGAAGGTCAAGGGGTTGAAAGGAAGTAAAGCCTGAACTGTTTGCAGTCCTGGACCCTGCTGCCTAAGGAGTGCTTTCTTACAATAAGAGATAATTAAACTGGGTAGAGATAAGTCAGGCAGAGAGATTTGTGAGGGGGTAAACTCGAGAGAGTGGGAAAATGAACATTGAGGCAGGACATGATGACACCATCTGAATTGGTGGACCCAGTGACCCAGAGACTACTTCAAACTCTGTCCTTCTAGTTACATAAATCAGTAAATGTCCTTAGTTGTGTGTTTGCCTTCATTGAAGCTAGGTTCAGTAATATTTCTATTTACAGCTGAGTAATAAAGCTGTTGAAGTATTTATCAATTGGATAATTAGATGATACTCTTATAGGCAGCATAAAGAAAAGCAAAGACACTGAAGTAAAAAAAAAAGACAAAATATACACATGGAATTTACTCAGGAAATAGAATTAAGATCAAGATCACGGTATACAAGGGGTAGTTCTACTTCTCTGATCATCTAATTGTAATGATTATCTTCCATGTCTGTGTCTTCCATTTGTGTCTCAAAGCAGCAGAACAATGCCTTGAGCATGTGAGGAACTTAATATATGACTACTGAGCAGATGGATTCTGGAAACAAGTAAAGTAATAATGAGATAAAAGTTGGTTTGTAGACTATTTCAGATTCTGGTTTCTGAGAAATGGGATGGAAAGAATAACAACACAAAAGTACAAAGGAATTAGAATAAAACCAGTATGAATTTATATACTGTCCCCTTAATTCACTAGTTTTATAAACTTGGACAGTTTCATTTGCCTCTCCTGTAAAGTGAGCACAACAAAATCCAGACTCAAAAGTTTGAGAGTAGTTTGGCTTATATGAGCTAATCTATATAAAATGCTTCCAGAAATATCTGGCTCATAATAAGTAGTCAAGAAAAGTCCATCGAAGTTCTAGAATTCTTTTTTTTTTTTTTATTTTTTAATGTTTATTTATTTTTGAGACAAAGAGAGACAGAGTGCGAGTGGGGAAGGGGCAGAGAGAGAGGGAGACACAGAATCCAAAGCAGGCTCCAGGCTCTGAGCTGTCAGCACAGATCCTGATGTGGGGCTTGAACTCACAAACCAAGATAATGACCTGAACTGAAGTGGGACACTTGATCGACTGAGTCACCCAGGAACCCCTAAAGTGAATGCAACTATATATCTTATATTCCTAACAGAATGTAAGATATTCTCTATTCATTTGGCAATACAGGAATCATCCTTACAAGATTTTTGTTAGATGGCCAGCACGCTTCTGTTTAAATATATTCAGTAGTAAAAAGATTCCTGCTTCCTGTTCCATATTTGGACCTTTTGAGGTGCCTTGCCCTATGTTCACCTGTGACTTTTGGCCCTGTAACTTTTACCCATTGTTTCTACTTCAGCTATGGAGTCATACATCAATTATGACAACTGTTGTAGGAGTTTAAGCTGGAGAGCAGGATTAGGCACAGGTTTTAGTACTATCAGTCCTTTTCTTGGACATTGTTGAAGGGATGAGGAATGAATATTTTTGAGAATAGTTCTAGGGTTATCATTATCTAAATTCAAACAGTTAAAAATATGTGTAAATGTTTTAATTTAGATGCAAAGTTGTAGGTTTTTGAAATCAGTTCATGTCACAAATCAAAAGGAAAAGAAGTCAAATACTTTCATTTAGTTCCGTTAGCCATCTCCAAATTAGTATGACTTTTTCAAAGTTTTATTTCATAATTTGGGTATATAGATGAAGCAAATTTTCTGAAAATAAAATTCAGAGTCTTTCAATGACCTATAAAGTCCTACATGAACTGTCCCCTTGCTTCCCTCTCTGACCTTCTCTCGTGGTATTCCTTCCTTGCTCACCCCATTCCAGCCCTCCTAGTCTCTTATTGCTTCTCTTTTCTCAGATCTCAGATTTTCAATTAGGCCTCTACTGACAACCCTTATATTTAATATGCAACCTACTGCCCCTTCTCTTTCCTTCTGCTCATTCTCCTCCCATTTGTTTTCCATTAAATGGTCCAAGTCTCCATGCTTTGCAGATCTTTTAGTATGTTTATTATTAACAGTCTTATTATTATTTTATTATCAACAGAGGAATTTCAGCTCCTCAAGGGTGGAGTTCTTTATATTTTTTGTTCACTGCTGTATCCCAAGAATCTAGAATACTGCCTGATTATAGAAGGCTCTTAATGAGTGCTTGTGGAGTGAGTGAATGAATGCATGTGTCCACATGTGAATGAAAGGAGGGGAAAAATAGACAATTAACACTCTACCCCAGGAACAACTCCCTCCCCTATGCTGAGGAAAGAACTCTGCCATGCTGAGAGGCCACAGAGAGATGAAAAGGAGAGAACAGCATGGGATACTGCAGAAACTGTACCAAGGAGGCTTGAACAGTGAAAGAATCAAGCTCAGACTTAATGGGCAGGAGAGGAGAAATGGACAGCAGGTAGGAATGACTAGTTTTTCCCATGAGAGTGTCAATACATGCTTCCATTCCCAATACGCTGCCTCTGAAAAAAAGCATTTAGACCAGATCTTTGGGTTGGTACCGTTAGAGATCTCCCAGGAAAATGACCAGATGACATTTGTTAGAAACACGAAGGATTCCAAATTTGCATGACTCTTCCACTTGCTTGTCCAAAATTCTTCACTACTATATAGGATTCATTTTTGTCTAGGTCTTGTATTCTACTCATGTCTCTCTAACAAGAGTTTACTCTCAAAGTTCTGAAGACTAGATTTTTATGTTCTTTTTTATCCACTAGAGCTCCCAACATGTTGAGCATATTGAAGCTGCTTCAAGGATAGCTCTGTCCGATTAACAATAATAGATATTTTGTAAAAACATGATGATTTATTATATTTATTTTGTAGTGTGCCACAGAGTGTTTATACAGAAGATAACCGCAAAGACACTTTGCGGAAGTCAGTATTTCCAGGGCACCAGTGTGTGGGGGGGAACCCCACAAAACAACAAAAAACCAATGACCAATTCATAAAGGGAACAGGACTCTGTATCTTACCCTCCAATGTATGAAGAAGTCATATGTAACGTGGTGAGGGTGCCCAGACTAGAGACCAACCAGCCTTCAAATCTCTGACATCAGCCGATCTTTAATGGACAGAGAGGCCGAGCCTCTCAGCTGTTTCATTTGTATTTAGTATTTCTATGTTCCTTAAACTAAAAAATAAATAAATAACCGAGTCCTTTCAGAGTTCTGCACCTTATGTTTGGTACTCAGTGCAACTCAGGAGACCAACTTTAGCAATCAAATTAATTAATCTGTTTTTGGCTAAAAACTATTTTTGGAGAATATCTACCTCTCTTTGCAGTTTTGCCCTCACCCGACTTCCAAGCTTCAAACCATCTACTGAAGAAAAAAAATGCTGGATACCTTAAAAAGAACATAAATGCAGTAGGTGAATATATCACTTATCATTTCTCATGCCTAATTATCCAGAAATCTATAGTAGTGTCATGCGTATTTGCTTCAGAAGCTATTTGCTCTTTCAGAGTTCCCAATTCAAAAGCTGACTGTGCATTAACACACCCTTGTTCTCTGCTGCTCCTTTTCTCGTGTTGTATTTCTTCTTCTTTTTACATTTCAATTTCTCTTTTATGTATTATGCCTTTTACCACTTGGTCCTCATTTTTTCCCCAAAATATATGTGTGTGTGGGTGGGTGGGTGGTGTGTGCATGTGTGCACGTGTGCATGTCTGGACCCTGCAGTAACTGAGCAATTTAAGTTTAATAGAATTTCAAACTTGCCTTTGGAGATAGGAGCAGTTTTCCTGGGCAAAGAGGAAGAAATATAGCCTTAATGAAACAGAGAGATAGTGCTGGCAAAAAAATAAGATGCCTCAATTTATAAAGTTTCATATATATATATGTATATGTGTATATATATATGTATATATATATATGTATGTATATATATATATATATATATATATATATATGCAAAGTCTGTCCCAAAATTGTTTTCCTGAATGCCATATAACACCACCATTGACAAAACAAAAGCAAAATAGCAAAATTTCCCCCAAAAAAACAAAGTAATTGGGATATTTCTCAGGTTGGAGTTTCATTTTACTTATATGAAGCATCAATATGGATCTTCAACAGAGAGAAATGGACTGATGTTAATCCACTTTTACAATCCTTTTTATAGGGTTTCAAACAATTTAACAGCTGTTTAAAGAAACCAATGTTTTGATGAAATAACAAAGGCGAGATTATTGTGGAGAGGAGAAATATTAGGATTCATAAGAAATTATACAGGCCTTCATAAAAGATGAGCTGCCGTGTTAACAAATATTATAATAGATGTTTTGACCCCAACACATAGCAGACATTTAGTGAGTATTTGTTGAATAAATGGAAGGAAGGGAAAAGGGAAGGAAGCAAGGGAGGGAGGGAGGAATGAAGGAAGGAAGAAAGGAAGGAAGGGAGGCAGGGGAGGGGGAAGGAAAAAAGGCTCTTGTTTTTAGTTGCTGTGAGCTGTTTCAATTATGTGAAGTGAAGCACCGTATTGCTTCTGGGAAAAAAAAAATCTTCAACAGTAATTTGTCAGTAAGCGAATCCCGAAATTCTAGCCCCCTATAATCCTCCAGAGCTCTTCTTTATTATACCCCAAATACTTCAGCATCTGCCCATTAGTTGTAAAATTGGGCCCTCAGGATGGAGACTAAGCAGGAGCTGAAGGTGAGGTGCATTATGTAACAGAAGGATCTGGACTGAAATCTATATGCATGTTTCTTTCCTGTTGGAGGATGCTATGGTCTTATGGACAAGGAACAGTACACTGGAAAAACATTGACTTTGCATGTCACTGAGTTTGAATACAAAATCTGTTAGTGATGTGCTTGTACATTCTTGGCCTCAAATTTCCATAGGGTATATGACAACAACTTTCCTGCCCTCTCCGCCTACATATTACTCAATGTTCCCCAATGAATAAGTCACTTACCTGTCTGGTGGACAATCAGTCACCTCAGAGAGTTCTCCTACTCTCACATCCACTTGCTCTCAGAGGGTATGCTCTGGTCTGCTGTTAGGCATGAGGTAGACCGGAAGGATTATGGTTGTCTACCCCTGACAGAGACTGGTGGGGCAGACCAATGTCTTCTCAGTAGGCTCCATTATGACTGCACATCCAAACCATATTCTCCAATCTGACTTCTATGGGCTCCACTGTAATTTACTACTAAGTCTTTCGGTAAATCACTTATTTATTTCTTCTGGAAAAAAAAAAAGGAAAAGGTATGTTCAACTATAAAAAAGATTCTTGTGAGGAAAAAAAATATGGCAATGGTTATAAAATGCCTAATTCAGTGCCTAACACATCATACATCCTTTGTAAGTGGCAGCTAAACCTTCTTTGTAGTTCCTACCATGACTCTTTTGTAGCCAGTATTCAATAAATATGTGTTAATTCACTACTGTCAAGTATGGTACCCAAGATTAAATCAGGTAGAAAAGCAAGATTTTTAAAAGTATCCTTCTAATCTTAATTACTTTTTTATATAACTTACTCCCCACTAACCCCACAAACCTGAAGCAATATAGGAAAAGCAAAGTGTTAATTTAGGCAGTTTTTGGTGACGTTGATTAATGCAGAAAGATATTACTCACTAATTACAGACAGAACCCCCTCATTTGAACTCAATAACAGTTTTAATTAAAATTCTTAGTCTCCCAAATCATGGCTCCCTTAACCTGGTTTAATTATTTCGTGGGTCTTGCCTATGACCTTGCATTAATTTGCATGGTGCTAAACATGTTTCTCTATTTGTCTGGCTTTGTGCTATTATGAGAGAATTTCACATTTTAGCTAAAATCAACATTAACCAAAGATGCCAGCTGATTAATTGTGCTTAGAGATGTGTCATACATGCACTTAAAATGCAAATAAATGGTGGCCTTTAATGGTGAATATTTAATAATAATATGGAAGATTTTAGCTTGTTTACAATTTTTATTAAATGTGAATTTGTTAACTGGTATCACTTATATAGTAAAATATCTGGAGGCAGTCTTCTTTTAAATATTTTGCAATCTGTGTTATTTCATGATGGTGTACAAATCAAATATAGGGTCTATATCAAAATTCAAAATGAGCATACCTCATTTTAAAATTTAAAATGGGTTGCAAACATATAAGCTACTCAGGAATTTGCCCTGTGGACACATAAATATATGTACAAGAAAATTTCATACAGAATTATCTGTAATAAAGAAAACCTGAAAATTACCTGAATGTCTGTCAGTATGCATCTCTACAACAAGGCAAACATATAAGTACATTCATGAAACCATGTTCACAGTATCGTGTATGGGTTGCAGAGCTGAGAAAAGAGATGATGCCTACTCTAAGGATGTAATCTATTTACCCAGTATGCAGAACTAAGAGAAGTGAGGTAGGAAGGTGAGGCAGACAAGGAGCCTACACACACTGCCTTAGTGCAGTTTACCACTGGCTGTGGGTTCCCTTCAAGAAAAGCCAATGCCAAAAATTCTCCCCCCAGTCAGGGTGCTGAAGCTGGATGATCAAAAAGCCAAATTCTTGCTTTGCCACTGGTTTTTATACCCTAGTTTCTGTACCATTTCAGAAGAACATAGACTGATACTCTATACCTTCTGTGTAGGGTATAATTTTTCTTTAATTTTTTCTGTCTTTTTACACTGTCTTTTAATAATCTTCCTTAGACTTCCAGATCAATATTTCTCAGAACTATCAGTGGGAAGAATGAGAAATACTGACCTTTGGGAAAATTTTAATTATGGAATATTTTCCCATTTCTGCTTTTTAGCCACTTTATCAATTCTCTGTGATACTTTTCTCCAGAATTACTACTTTTTATTTTTTACTTATTTCTTTATTTTCCTATGATGTAATTCATTTGTTCTCGGAACTTTGAAATTATTTAAAGCAGTCATCCAGAACTCCCTTCCACAGTTTCTGAGGTTTTGATTTCCTCTTCATTAAGTCTATCCTGTCTTTTTAAGTGTGAAGATCCTTTTCCTGTGGTCAATAATGGATGCAAAATAGAGGTTGATTGAGTCTGCTTTCTCTGTGTGAAATCTCACAGTGCCAGCTCACCCAGAGGCTTGAAAAACTCATAATCATGTGTTAAAAATATATAGGTTTGACTCACAATCTTGTGATTTTATTTTTCTGGCATTGGATTCGGGAATCCCTAATATCAGTAAACTACAATGTATGTACAAACTTGTGACTTGGAACCAGAGTAAGAATCAGAAAAACACACATCATATAGGACACTATTGAAAACCTTTATAGAATAGGTGTGATGTCAAGGTAGCTCAGGATAATTCACTGAGTCGTAGCCAACAGAGTGTAACTTTAATCCTTTCCATGCTACAAACAAATCACATCATCTAGCAAGCCCGGGATTCTTCATCCATAAAATTCTAAAATTGATCTAAATCAATGTAGTAGACACTGTAGTTTGCCTGACTCAACATTATTCCCAATTTTCTTCTCCTTTGTTTGTATTTACTAGAGAGGGTTTAATATTTGCTTTCCTGGATTCCTCTTAATTCAGTAGTGGCCCCATCATACGGTGTTTTCCAATGGGACCTAAGTGAAACTACTAAAGAAGTTTTTTGGGAAACTTTAGCTTTTCTGAGAAAACGGAACAAAAACTCTATTGCTTTGTCTTTCCTCTCTTCTTTCCTGCCTTGAATGAAGACTCCATGTCTGGTTTGAGGTAGCCTTTTTGTGATAGCTTCTGATTCAAAGTATATGAGGCAAAAAGTCATTAGCATAGGGCTGGGGAGAGGGAAGATCACAGTACCTGGATCTCTAAAAGGGTTAATGTCAGTAGCCAACTGCTTCCAGTCTCCTTGGGTAAAAATAACTAAGTAAATATATAAATAAATACTTTTAGAATTGAGTTTTTGTCAGCTGGCTATTCTGTTGCTTGTAACCAATTGTGTTCCTCAATCATCATTTTACAAATTGTACTACTCCTAAGAGTCACAAGGTGATTGTTCAAAAGAAAGTTTTCTAGGTCTATCCTTCATAAATTCCATTACAGTAGATTTGTGATTAGAGCCGATATCTGTGATTATTATTATTTTAGTAGTAGTAGTAATAGCATTGTTAATATATTATTGATGTATAACATCATATTAGTGTTGGAGGAGGTCATCAAGAGGATGTGACCACTGGTTGATCCGTGAGCTGGACCCCAACAATCAGAGGCTCCCTACTCCCTTCCCTGCCCTTGGAGTGTACATTCCACTGCTTTACCCAATCCCAGAAGTTGCTCCAAGGACATATCCTTATGATAGTGATGTGGCGTTGAGGCCATCTGTATGGTATATGTGAATGAACCCAGTCAAGGCCTCTATATAAACTTTGAGATTTGGTGGGCAGGTACAGAAGTCTACTCATATTGTAGCAACACAAGATAAGCTTTATGTGTAAGTTCCCTTGCTTACTAAAACTGCCACCTACCAATGTGGAGTGGCCTGTCTCTTTCTTCAGTCCCTTCTTCATCTCCAAATTCTGGGGCCACTTTCAGATTATGAAGAGCAACTCCCAAGGATGTTTTGAACTAACCATTAGTTTCAGGTATACACTAGCCCTCCATCATCCACGTTTTCACTTTCTGTGGTTTTAGTTACTCATGGCCAACCATGGTCCAGAAGCAGATGATCCTCCTTCTGCTGCATTGTTAGAAGGTCAGGAGTATGTCACAACACCAATGTCATTCACCTTACTTCATTTTACTGAATTTTAGGCATTTTATGTCACAGCATCACAAGAAGAAGGTGAGTGCTGTACAATGAGATATTCTGAGAGACAGAAAAAGAGACCACATTCATGTAACTTTATTACAGTATATTGTTATAATTGTATTATTAATTATTGTTGTAAATTTCTTACTGTGCCTAATTTGTAAATTAAACATTATCATAGATATGTATATATAGAAAAAACATATTACATATAGGGTTTGATACTCTCTGAACTCTTTGCCGGTCATAGGCAACCACTGGGGATCTTGGAATGTATCCCCCACAGATAAAGGGGGACTACTGGGCAACATGATGACTTGATACTTGTATATATTGAAAAATGATCACCAGGGGCGCCTGGGTGGCGCAGTCGGTTAAGCGTCCGACTTCAGCCAGGTCACGATCTCGTGGTCCGTGAGTTCGAGCCCCGCGTCAGGCTCTGGGCTCATGGCTCAGAGCCTGGAGCCTGTTTCCGATTCTGTGTCTCCCTCTCTCTCTGCCCCTCCCCCGTTCATGCTCTGTCTCTCTCTGTCCCAAAAATAAATAAACGTTGAAAAAAAAAATTAAAAAAAAAAAAAAGAAAAAAGAAAAATGATCACCATAATAAGTCTAGTTAACATCCATAACCACATATAGTTGTATTTTTTCTTATAATGAGAACTTTTAAGGTCTACTCTCTAGCAGCTTTCAAGTATACCACAGAGTATTATTAACCATAGTCATCATGCTATACATTATCTCCATGACATTCATTTTATAAGTAGAAGTTTTAACCCCTTTTTGACCCCTTCATGTATTTCACTCAACCCCCACCTCTGACAACTACCAATGTGTTTTCTGTATCTATAGCATCTGTGTTTTTAACAAGCATTCTAGGTAATCCCTAGGTCAGTGTTCCCCAAACTTACATGAAAGAATACATTTGGTAAACAAAACATTGTCATTTAACTAAAAACTTGGCTCTATTCTTCACTTGGTGTTGTCAGAGCAGCCCTAAGGTAAGCCACTAAAAATACAGAGCTGAGAATTTTTCACAGGTGCCTCTCATTACCTTCCCTCCTTTGATGCCAGGTCCCTGCCACTTTGACTCACTCTCTTCCACCACCATTCATCACCTTTCCCATTTTTTTTCCTGTGGTCTTTCCTCTTGCCTGCTGGAATTCTCACTTTCTCTGGAATATTCACCTCCCATGTGTCACTTTCTCACATTACAACTCCCCTTCAATCCTTCTGTTCCTCTTTATTCTATGATTGACTCTCCCTAAGAAGCCATTTGCGATCCCCTATTATGAAGAATTCCCTATAAAAATAAATTATATTGTGCTGTGTTTGGGAGATAAACTTGATGGGGTAAACAGCTGTACACAGCAGCTCTGTGCAAACAAGTTTAAAGCAAAATCCAACCAGCTGCTCAGCATGAACCCTCTGAGAGCTGAGATCAGCTGTTGTACTACCCAACAGTTGCCCTACAGAAAGCCAGGCTTGCTGGGAGAGAAATGAAAGAACAGTATCGCCAGGTGATCGAAGCAGGGGTAGCAAGTGAAATGTTCATTATCCAAAAAACGATGCTACAGTGATAATTTTTCTTTACTCACATTGGCATATTTCATCAGAGCAAATCCAAATGATTTTATGAACTGTTTTGTTTAAAGAAGGACAATAATATCAGCATTGTTGAGCCACTTTGATGCATACCTATACTGACTTAAAATTTTTTTTTAATGTTTATTTATTTTTGAGAGAGAGAGAGAGAGAGAGAGAGTGTGTGTGAGCAGGGGAGGGGCAGAGAGAGAGGAAGACACAGAATCTGGAGCAGGCTCCAGGCTCCATGCTGTCAGCACAGAGCATGATGCAGGGCTCGAACTCACAAACTATGAGATCATGACCTGGGCTGAAGTTGGAGGCTTAACCAACTGAGCCACCCAGGTGCCCCTACTAACTTTTAGAATAAAATACCAAAGGTTACTTGTCGAAATTAAAATCACCTCCCCCTTGGGAGGTCAAAGGCGTGTAACTTTCTAATAAAACATCTTCATATTCAACTTGGAGATGCTTGAGGTTTCATTTTCTTTCTGTAAAGGTTGCTTTTTCTTTAAAAAAAATGAGAATCTATGTTTGATAGAAAAAAAAATTAAAAATATCAAGAATAAGTTTGGGCCTTAATGGTTTTCTAGACTAACCACTTCTCAGAGTTCTCACACCCTCTCCACCCACCTCAAATGACCCTTAGGAAAAGAGAACCCCTGCCTCCAAAGGCAACCGATCTAATACTATATCTTGACAAATTTCTTTATGTGGAACTAAAATCAGTCTCTTTTTATCTTATCAGACTTCTTGTGGTCACATAGAGTAAGTGAACCTTTGTCAGCTCTTTGAAGTGAACTAGTCTTCATACAATACACCCAGTCTTCCTTACTCCCAGCTAAACTTTGCTAATTCCTTTCATTGAATATCCTAAGTCATGAATTCATTTCCTTCCAGCATCCATCATTTGAACAAGTTCTAGCTTATCTGTCTTAAACTTAGGGCTCAGAAGTATGTAATATATATAAATTGAAGTTTGATTAGCAAAGAATAAAATGAGATTATTATTATCTCTAATACTGTATGGATGTTACTCTCAACCTTTCCTGATTTATGATTTTGGAGATGTTTTATTGTTGATTTATAGTTAGCATTTTAACAATTCTTAGTAAGTACTTTTCATATTAAATATTACTCCACCACATCTCTAACTATTCCTAGATTTGTGTAGCTAGATGTTGGCTCCAACATTAGATGTTAGGCATTAATATTACGCATTAGATCATTAGGCATTAACATTAGACCTTTTGAATTTTACTTCATTATATTCAGCTCATATATTATAGTTTCATTGGATCCTGATTATGCCATCCAACATACTTTCTGCTTTTCCATCCTTAAACCATCAAAAAATTGCAGAATCATTGTTTTCTATCCATATCTCCATTAAATTTTCAGCCCTTTATTAAGTCCTCAGAAAGATGCAACTCAGAAATCACTTTATCTCTTTTTGTCCCACCACATATACACCACACAAAGACTCTTCGAGTTGCTTTGTAAATATATAATTAAAAAAATATATACTTCCACTGTTTCTCTCTGCCTTTCATTGACAAAAGGATAGCTACATGTAGAACACATGTTTTAGGAAAGATCACAGTGACAGCATTGTTTGTTATGTTGTGCAAGGTCTCCGCATAAAGTTTGTTATTTTCAAATGATTCTCTGAGTTGAGGACAAGGAAAAGGTGAGGAAAGGGAAATATTTTTCTTTAATTATAAAATGAGAGTTATATACCCCATGGAATTTCATCCTTCGCCTCATTGCTAGTAGGCTCAGAATAAAAGTCTATGGTAATTACCTATAGTTTTTATTTGCATAAACATTTTGATAGTATTTTTTCTTTTATATCACCATTTATTCTTCTTCTTTTTCTTTTTCTTCTTCTTTTTTTACTAGTTGTTAGGTTTTATACTTTATAAAGATACAAACAAAATGAATTAGTTGGCACATTGGTATAGTTGTTAAATGAAAGAGGATTAAAGACAGAATTCACCTCTCTGTATCTATAATCATTTTGGTAGATTAATTTTAATCCATTAGTATTCTTTAGCTATCACTAGTCAGCTGATGACTTATCCATGTATATTTAGCACAATGTAATCTATTTCACCTAACTGGTTCTTAGTGCAATTTTAATCTCAGCACATTGTACATTAATGGTTAGCCCTACCTTGTTGTTGCTGTTGTTGTTGTTGTTTAATCAAAGAACTTATCAATATCTGATGTTTTTTTTTGTCCCTCACTAAATTCTACATTTCATGACACCAGAAGCTTGTCTCCATTATTTACCTTTATGTTCTCTAAACAGCCTCTGGCAGGTAGTTGGTGCTCAGTAAATATATGCTGAATGAATTAATAAATCTGAGTTTTGACTTCACCAAAAAAAACTTCAAGTGATACCTTATATAAAATATATAGCATTTACATATTGCCTGTTTTTTTCTATACAGCAAAAAAAGAAGGAAGAATTTCCAATTATCCAGTTATGGTGATGAATGTATAGAGTCAAATAAAACAGCTCAGTTAAAAATGATGTTGATGCTTGCAGTACCAGTATGTAGTCTGGTTAATATATTTGAATAACATTTTACAGCTTTCAAAATCCTTTCCCATATATCAACTCATTTGAATCTAACATTAACATGGTAAAATAGCCAGAGTGATATTATGCTCTTGATTTTTCAGATGAAAAACAAACAAAAACAAACAAATGATTGTAGCAGTTAAATTATTTGTCAAGAATATCCTGTTATCTAGACCTCCCTTTTGTATATCTGCACAGTGGTGCCAGGAAAATCCAGAAATTTCCATCATAAATATGGTCATGGTGTTAAACTAGTTATGTGACTAGGTGAATCAAGACTATTCACTGAACTTCAATGGTATTATTTACAAAATTGGAACTAAAGAGCCATCCTCATCATTTTTGGTAAGATTATGAGCTTATTTGTCAAAAAAAACTAATATGAAATCTCTTAGGAAAAAATCCTGTAGAATCATAATTTCAAAGGAAGAAGAAACCTTACAGATCAATATTGAGACACCTGATTTTTCATAAGAGGGAACTGAGGCCCAGAATTTTTAATATTTTTTCAATGTTTATTATTTATTTTTGAGAGAGAGAGAGAGAGAGAGAGAGAGAGAGAGACAGAGCACGAGCAGGGGAGGGGCAGAGAGAGAGAGAGAGAGAGAGACAGACAGACAGACAGACAGACAAAATCCAAAGCAGGCTCCAGGCTCTGAGCTGTCAGCATAGAGCCTGATGCAGGGCTTGAATCTACAAACTGTGAGATCATGACATGAGCTGAAGTCAGATGCTTAACCTACTGAGCCATCCAGGCGCCCCTAAGACCTAGAGTTTTTAAATGAATTGCCAAGGGATACTGATTTACTACAGAGAGGAGATAACCACCAAATCCAGTAAAGTCTTGGGAATGGGCTCTTCCCATCTCATCATCTTAGTCTTTATTCAAACACATGTCTAACATCACATCAGTACATGGTCACATTCCTTTTACTTCAAGAATAGATATTAGTTATTGTTTTGAGTAATAATATTTTCATATAATATAATAAAATAACATTATACGATAACAGTGGATTCCTGATTGATCATCACACTATTTGTAGTCCTAGTTCATATTTGCCATATAGAATATTCCCCAAATTAATAACTTCTGATCATTTCTGTATAGTAATATTATACTACTAAGAGGGAAAAGGGACAAAAAGTCAGTTTGAAATGTCAGATATTGAGGGACCTATATAGCTACTAGCTGGGTTAAAGCTAAAACTCATATAAGCAATTGGTTGGTTCAACAAGTTAGTTGTAACTTCTACCAAGTTCCTAGACAAGAAGCCATTTATTGTCTCAATGTTCAACCCAACAGCCCAACTCCAAAAATATAAATTCCATATGTTCATTTCCCATCAATTTTCTCTTCTTCCAACCATTTGGGCTTAATTGCTTTTATGGGTTTGCTAAACCACAAAGCAGCAATCATTCATTTCTACTTATTAGGGGATTTATTATTTATTACTCTCAAGAACAATGATAATTCCTATAACAGATTTGTGCCAGCAGAGATGGGGTGAGCTTATGGTGGCTTCAGGCTGTTATTTACTCTACTTTTACTATCCTTTTCTTGCCATTTGCTGAGAGCTACCAATAGTTTCAGTATGTGGTCCTTAGATATGTAGCAAAGGAAGGACATTGAGAAGCTGCTGATTCAACGAAGTGGTGGTCCCCCCAAACCACAGCAGTTAAGTCAACTGTATGTTTTCTACAAAACTGGAAGTGTCTCACTCACAGTGAACCTTGATCACTTATTCAGTGGCCAGTACAATGTGTAATGTAGGTGATTATCCACTAGGCAGAGAGCAAAGAGATGTGGGCATCGGTGCCGTCAGTCTTCATTGTAGGAGGTATTACATATGAGAGTGTCATCAGAAGGCTTGGGATGAATAGTTAAGATGAGCAAAGAACAAAGGATTTGGGGCAGAATAAAACTCTGTTCTCTACTCATGAGTTATTTCCTCAGCATCTTTTTCAATGATTTGTCTAATTACAGGGACAGAATAGATGTGCCATTTAGGCATTTAGAAGGGTAAAGTCCAAGGTATTGTGTATGCGTCAATGTGTTTAAAGAAGTCCATGTGAAAAATTCATATCTAATGCCTTTAATGGGGCCCCAAAGCCTCTAGGAGTGAACATCTGTAACTTTGCTCAGGCAGGATATGGATGGACTTGAGAGATAAGAGAAGTTCACTGGAAGCCAGGTTGTCCTTGAAAGGGAGTCTTGGTGAACCAGACATAGCAATGGCTCTTGGGTAAGAGAAGGGCCATGGTTCCAAATGGAACTTAGAAGATACATCTGAACCCTCTTTGATGTAGATGCCAGTCACCCAAATATTTTGAGAAAGAAAAAACTGAGAGGTAAAACTGACAAAGTGACTCAATAAAAGTGAAGCCTGTGAGAGAACAACATGTGAGAAAGGCTAAGTGTTTTCTCTTCAGAGAGAAAGGTGAATGCCAGATATCCAAAAATATGTGGCAGTGACACTTTAGGGGATGGTATTGGAGAGAGAATTGATGACCCCAAAGATTGTGGATGCTAAGAAGAGGTCAGCATCACTATATTAGCAACCTAGGAGTAGCATGTGATATGGGAAGACATGTTCTGACCAGGAGGCAAAAATGAATGATTACCACCAAATGAGTAGGCAAGAATGATGGTAGCAGAGATGCCAGATATGTGAGGTCATGTGGGAGGATCAGACCTGGTCTCACCATCTGTTCAGAGAATCAGTGTTTTATGCACTGCTAGAGTTACCTCAAAGCAATGGCAGCCCAGAAAGGGACATTAGCAGATGGAACAGGGGTAGCCGTGAGGTCTTCTGCCCTGCCCTTCTTTCCCTATCTGCTATTTTTGGGCTCCAAGAAGGTGTTAAGAAAGAGGAAAATATTGAGCTCTAGCATTTGCTGGCTGGGAATGTTGATCCAGTTATCAAGAGGTCAGTTATTAAGGTGGATTTATCTATGATCCATAGGCACACTCTTTTCTGGAGACGCAAATTTACTTTCCCAGAGTAAGCTTGGCAGTACTGTTTGCTTGATATAGGTTATTTCATGAGTCTTTCCTTGCATCTTATTTCAGGAAACAAAAATAGCAGATTATGATGCAATTTTAAATTTCAAGAAAACTTAGTCATATAATGTCATCTGCTCTTCTTACTAATGTGTCAAAACACTTTCTAAGAATGACCATCTTCAAGTGGAGGCCCACATGATTTCTGGAAAGTGAATACATTGAAGGACTTTGACATCGAGTCATGTATAATGTTGGGAAAAGCTGGCAGTTTACTCCTTTGGGAAAGGTGCCTGGAGGGAAACACATGCATTTGCTTCCTTCCTCTCTTGTGTGGAATATTCAGAAATCAAAAATTAAAATAGCTCAGGGACTTTTTCATACTGCCTTTGTCAGATGGATAAAGACAGGTACTTTCTGTGTGACTAGGCTTTAATTAGTGGACAGTGAGGCAGAGGTACCCGAGAGAGGAGCACTGCTTAGTTATGTTTACATTGCAGCTGGAGGGAACCAATAGCTCAGGGCCATCACAGGGACAGTCAGAATAAAGGTAGGACCTATGAGGCATTTGTTCTCTGCTCTGTAAATATTACTCTAAGGGTGACCGGTGGGAATATGCTCAAATTTGACAAACACAAGTAAAGCCAAATATTAAGGAATCTTAGACAAATGAGGTACTATTTTTGCTTCTTACAATTATGAGTGTACACACTTCCCACCTGTCTAGAGCACTTATTGACATAATATATCTAATGCCATGTTGTATGAATGCTGTCACATTTATCTTGTAATATGTACAATTGTACAGATAACTGCTTAGGAGCCAGAATCCTGTCCAACACTCTCTCTCTCTCTCTCTCTCTCTCAATCTCTCTCTCTCTCATGCACGCGCACACACACACACACACACACACACACGACAAACTGAAATCTTTCAGGAAGGGGATGTCTTCTAGTTCCTTGGATGCTTCGATATGCTTATTTATTCATTTGACAGATAATTGTGAATTCCTGTTATATACCAAACACTGTAACTAAGCCCTTGGTATACAAAAGAAATGGATACCAGACCTCTGAGAACTTGAAGTTTATAGAGATAGTCGACAAGTAAATGAGCAAAAGATGGATATGTACTTTAATGAGGAAACTGGGATGCAATGAGAGCACATAGCAGTGGCACCGAACTTGGTTTTAGATACTCAAAGAAGACTGAGGGGGATAATATAGGGAATTGAGGTAGGAGTAGAGTTTCTTCAAGTGAAGATTTGGGAGAGGGATATTTTAGAAAAAGGCAACATCATGTGTAGATGGTGCTGCAATAAGGGAGAACATAGTCTATGATAGGATCTTAGTGGCGGGAATGTAGACAGTAGGTGGAAAAAGGAGGAGGGAAGGATGAGATTGGAGAGAAAAGTTAGGGGACTGGAAATCCAGGCTATAAAAGTCTCATAGAATTTAAGGAGCCTAAACTTAGAGGCATTGTACCATCCGATGCCACCATTTTTTTTACAATTCATGAAACCTTGAAGAAGTTACCTAACCATCTTGTCTACATTTCCTCAACTCTAAAACTGATCAAAGAATTTAAAAGGCATGTTTTCACATGACTATGTTGGGATTTGCTCTCAGGGCCTCTGGCATCAAATGTACCAAAGCTTTGTGTATCATAATACAGCTCTTTGTACTTATGAGTAAATTGAATTATATATGCTTTTTCCCCTCAATATCCCAAATATATAAAATGTGGGTCCACCTATATTTTTACTTTTGTTCAAAGAATGATGATTAGAATATTTAGTTTAGAGAGGAAAGGCTTAAGGGAATTATAACTTTTTCAAATATGTGAAATCCTGTCATTTTAAGATATAATGAGATTTTACTGCCCCAGAGGGCACAAGTAGGATATATAGATCAAATTTATAAGTAAGTAGATTTCGGCTCAACTGGAGTTTTGAATAATTTGTGATATTCTCAAGTGCAATAGGCTACTTCAAAGATAATGAACTTCCCATCATGGGAAGTACTCAAATAGAGGCTAGATTAACATCTGGCAAATATGTAATAGGGATATGGGAATTTGGAAAAGATGATCCTTATGATAGGCAGACTGTGGAGTTATTTCTCTATTCCTCAGAGAATTTGCTTTTACTCACATACCAGCTGAGTGGTCAGAAAGCCACATTCATTGTCTGTGTCCACCATCCAAAGATTTTAGATCACAGATGATTAAATAAAAGTATCCCAAACTACCAATCATATCCTACCTTAAAAAAGTAAAACTGAGAGAATATAATCACATGATGGTCCTTGCTTGAACAGAACGTCCCTATGATGTTAGAACCAGATAGTAAAATGGCTCCAAATGGTACCAAAGCCAGCAGAGGTTATAGGAGGTCAGAGAAACCATACATAAATAGAAAAAATGTGGACTTCATAGGTAAGCAGGGAATGGCATAACCATATAACAGAATTCCAAGCAGCCCCATGAGAGACTGAGGAGAAGTTTTAGTTCCTGATACCTTGGAATTTTATCATATTCAATACATTTCTAAGATTTTGTTTAGTATAGAAGAAAGCTTGATTTAGAAGCTTCTGCAGACTAAATTGGAAACTCTGAAGAGGAAAAGGTCATTATATAATGTTTGCTCCTTTTGCATCTTAGATTCTCCTTAAGTCTGAAAAAATAAATGAGTAGGAAGGAAAGAAAAAGAGAGAAAGGAAAAGACACATGAACATGATCCTTTGAGTTGGGAAGGGATAGAGACTACTCTACTTTCAGGAAGTATTTGGACCACAGGAACGTCCTTCACAGTTGGATGGTAGAATCTCCAAGAAGATCTGTCCCTCTTGAGTTGGCCTAACTCCTGCTGTCATCCTCTCCTCTGGGTCTGGTTTCGCCATAGGGCATTAATAGCCAAACAATAGTAATTTCATCTCAGTGTTCATAAGACCTCTCTTCCTGCCTTGTTAGCATTTTGGTCTCTAATGTTGACCATTGGTTCTTGTTTATTTCTATAGATAGTGCCCTCTGATATACAAAGAACATATTACAATAAAATAATAACAACAAAAGTTGTTTAATCAAAATATTTTCATGGTCTGGGGTGGAGAGGAACTGGTCAGCAGTGATCAAAGTAAAGGATATTTTTCTTGCTAAAATACTCCTATACTTGATTTTTCTAATTTCATGCATATGTGATCCAGATATATTTCACTTCTCATTTTTTTTAAATGTCCATGAGCTTCACTCCTATGTACTTTAAAAAACACTTTAAAAATGGGTTGGCTTATGAGAGGCTTGTTCCTTACAACAAAAATTTCCCTAATTGAACAATCTCAACATTCATAAATTTCAACCTCAGAAAATTTTATTATTAGAGAAGTGATTGGGTGAGTAAGAATGCTTGAATAACAACAATAATAGTACCTTACATTCAAATGGTGTTTTAAACTTTTAAAAGTGAATTTTTAAAAACCACTGTCTCATTATTGACAAAGAATTAGTACCTACCTTTATAAATAAAAGTCCTATAATTTTGGACTATAGGCAATCAAAGAGGATAAAAGGTATAGATGGTCAAACCCATTATTTAGAATTGGGGAAGGTTAAATATCAAACTGTGTCCATATACACACTATATAAAGTGCTAATGTTAAAGCAGTGGAAAATTATAACACAATATAGATGTTATTAGCCCATATTACATTAGCCCACATGACACTTTAAATAAGTCACCATAAGTAGATGTTTTTTTAGTGATCTGAGATACTAGAGAAGACTGGATTATTTGGTTTGGGGCATATTCTAGAGGCAATGAGTGTGTAAATAACCAGATCCACTTCTAGAACCATCTAACATACTGCCCTTGCCTGACTTCTGAGCCCCTGTCCCTGGTGCTGCCAAGTTGAATTCTTTCCTGTGACTCTCCTCGTACAATGTTTATCGCCTGCCATCATTGGTGGATATTGTAGGATTTGAGGCTTTCTGCATGAATTATTTTTAATAATATTTGTGGCAAAGTCCACAAAGTGTGCAAAGTGGGAACAGTGGATGCATAGGTAGGAAGACCTATGAGGGGTACCACCATTACCACTCATTTTGTTGTGCTCAAATGATATCTGTCTTACATTCAAAATATAAATTCCATCTATGTTCAATAGTTTAAAACTAAATGGCTTAAAACTGATCTTCAAATATGGTAAGAACTGTCTGTAAGAAATATTTTACCTCTCCTGTGAACTGGAGAATGACCACATTGCAACGTGAGGTGCTCTAGTCTAGTATAATCTATTATTTATACATACATACATACATACATACATACATCATACATACTTTCTTTTGTATCTTCTTCACCAATCCTGATGGATTGCTCAATACTTCCTTTTAGGTTGCATTCAAAGTTTTTTAATGGGCTGTCAATGTGTCCCAGCCTGTTTAGTTTTTTTGTACTACTTTAAAATCTCTGAAAAGAGAATAAGAGCAAGTTAGAGTAGACAGATGGTTGGAGAGGACTGTAACCTTCCAGAAGGAGAAAAGCTTGAGAGACAGATATATAAACTGAGGTATAATGACAAAGGTATTTCCCAGCATCATGAAAAATCTAAAAGCAAGTCAATAGAAGGACTGTGGAGAGAAACACAAGTGTGAAATCAGTCAAGAAGAAGGAACATTGGTTTTTACATGCATATTATTCATTTAATAGATCTTAGCATCTTTGGTGGGTTGGCTATTAAGAGAGTTTATTGATTATGCCTCTTTTGTATCCCTGTGTTTGAGTGTTAATCTGATATATTTCCAGTGTCTTTGATTTCAAGATTTCATTGGGTTACCAAAAGGCTGCTCACAATGAGAAAAGCAAACACGGTATAAAATACAATACCCGTATTGCAGGTAAATGCATTTTGCTTTCCTGCAGTGTTCTCTAACTTACACCGCAAGGAATGATTTGAGAACATCATATTTATAACTTATTTGACTATTTTAAAAACTCTATTTCAATTTGTTCCTCGAAGGCAATGCAATCCTAGAATTATTTAGATTTTCCTTTACATTTCTTCTCCAATTTAGATGACTGCTAATTAGGTCTTTTTCTCTTCAGTGCCCCAGAACCTAGCTGCCTAAATTGTATATGGAAATATACATGAATACATAAAAGCTAAGGATTTCTGTTAAATATTCATAGATTTTTATATGAGAAATCCAGTTTTGATATTGGGGTAAGTATTTCAGTTTGTGAAATTTATTTTTGTAACAGTTAAGTCATTTTTTTATTGTTGTTACAGGTGACTCGAAGTTCACATAAGGGAAAGTGTTGTCTAAATGCCAGGTGGAGGGATAGGAATAGGAGCTTAGTCCTCATTTGGAGTAAATATGTATACTTGTACTACCTGGCTAGTTTCACTGATCAAGTTGAACTATTATTCCAGGGATGATATGTCAGTAGAAGGGTGGATCACAAGCACCATTTTTTCCCAAAGAGATCTACACAAATAAAGGAAACAAAATGTTTTTCCCAGTTTTCCCTTCTAGTCAAATTTTTCTGGTTTTGGGGAGAGGCAACCCACTTAATTCAAACTCCCTATAAATGTTCTCATATTTTAATACTCATATTACCTTGATGTGATGTGGAAAACAAAGGCAAAAGAAATATAGGGGAAAAAATTAAATTTCCTTTGTAGCCCATTGACAAGAACTTGAGACAGGCAGAGTGACCTTCCTCAAGGAGTTTAGCTGCCTTGATGTTAATACTTTGCTAGAGACAAAAAGGCAACCTTAGCTTGACATTAGCCTGACCTCCAGGATCCTATAAAATCCCTTTAGAAACTTCCTTTATCTCTACCCACCTAAGCTATATGTTAGCAATCATCCTCTAAGCATATGTCCCACTGATTACATCTAAAGGGTCTCATGACTAAGGTTTTACTAGAGAATAGTAAATGACATTTTCCTATCAACAGCTAGCCCCTCAAGGTCCTAGAAACCTTGCTTCTAAATTCCTTAGATACTTACGCTATCCCTAACCCCCTCCCAACTTGAAAGTATATAATCAATCACTCCTCACAACCCCTGTGCAGCTCTTTATGTCCATGAGTACATGCTTTAATAAGCACCCTTTTTGCACTGAAGATGTCTCAAGAATTCTTTCTTGACCATTCTCTCCTAAGCCCCAGCATTTCCCATCAGATGTACATTACAGTGCTCTCTCTCACTAAGCTGCAGTTCACTCTCATTTTCTCCTTGTGGTTTCTATTCAGTAGAATTGGAAGTAGCTGGTCTGTAGATTCTATAAAACCACCTTGGGGGCGCCTGGGTGGCGCAGTCGGTTAAGCGTCCGACTTCAGCCAGGTCACGATCTCGCGGTCCGTGAGTTCGAGCCCCGCGTCAGGCTCTGGGCTGATGGCTCAGAGCCTGGAGCCTGTTTCCGATTCTGTGTCTCCCTCTCTCTCTGCCCCTCCCCCGTTCATGCTCTGTCTCTCTCTGTCCCAAAAATAAATAAATGTTGAAAAAAAAATTTAAAAAAAACCACCTTGTGTATTCTTGAAGATCATTAGAGAATCATTACATTAAACTAACATAAGTTGAACATTGTTGAGAGAAATACAGATAGCAATTTTTTGTGTCAAAATAAAGAGCACTATTCAAACTACGTATATATTTGGAAAGGAATTAAGAATTAGTAATATGTGAAGAGTATGGGACCATATAGAAAATAAATCATTTTGCTTTGTACAGTCCTATTTTTCCTAACAAAAATCTCATAGTCATATATTAGATGTGTTAATAATAAGTTTCCTTACTTGTTATTCACCCATTTGTTGTAGCAGATTTTCACTCAAATAGATTGAATTATCTGGAGAAATCAAGCCACTTATTAAATACTATACATAGGTTGCAAAATTCTTATGCCCTTTGCCCTCTATTTAAGTTTCTTTGTGTCATTTTCTTGTAAAAGATGTTCACATTGTACATGAAATGATCTCTAGCTCCTAATATCATGAGAGACAGCAAAATTAAGTTTTAAGAACTTGGCCATGTAGCCAGAGTGCCTGGATCCAAATCCCAGCTCCATCACTTACCAGCTATGTGATCTTGGGCAACTTACTTAACCTTTGTGAGCTTTAGTTCTATTTGCAAAATTGTAATGAAAATAGTATTTACTTTTTCTATCAGATGAGTTCATGTTCATAAAGTGCTCAGAACACGACCTGGTATATTGTTAAATGTTGACTATAACAATTACTTCTATGTTAAAAAAAATAAAAGGCCATTGCTGAATGGCAAGTATAAGTATGACCTCTAACAATAAATTGCAGGGGAGGAACAAAATAATTTTCACTCTAACCTTCTAAGTTCTCTGCTGGGAACTCTGTAACAAAAGATAGATTAACAAGAGAAGAACAAACAAAAGTTTATTAAAATGTATGCCTCAAGTATACATGGAAGATGCCCAGGGAAAACGAGTAACTCCCAGAGGTGTTTCAGAATCCATGCTTAAATACATTCTTCAGCTAAAGGCAAAAGGGAAAAGAGTGTGGAGTAGGCCAGTAATGGGGATGTGATCAGGAAAAGTACTGTAAACAAAAATAAGTTTTGTTATACAGATGTAGGTCAGTGCCTTCTCCATTGAGAAGTTTCTAGAGATTCTGTCATCCTTTTCTTTTGGATGGAGAAGACACCCTTACAAATGGGGATTTCCATTATACCTATACATTTTTTACAAAAGCATAATTTGACCAGAAGAAGACCAGAGCTTCTTCTGTGTCTGATGTTTCTCAGACTAATTAGCTCAAAAATAATCTTTACACCAAAGAGGCATATTTCGGGATGGCATATTCTGCCACCCCACTAAATGATGGAATCAAAGAAATAGTATATAATCCAAAAACCTACTGTTTAGTTTAAACAGGGCTGGAACTATCCCCTGGGGGTCAGAATGTATAACATATTACACACATGTGACTATATTTCTAGATCTACAAACTGAGCCCAGGGCAAATTGTTATTTTCCTTACCCCACTCTACCTGAACTGATTTAGGTTTTTATTTATTTGTTTGTTTGTTTGTTTGTTTGTTTTTGCCATATTGGGCTTATTTTGCCCAATTTTCTATCCAAGGACAGTTTTGACCGAATTCTTAGAGTGGTATGTTAGAGTCATGTAGACTGGAAATTGATATTGACAAGCTGCCCAAATGATTACTGTAAATCCAAAAGAGCAACTAATTTTCAATTTCTCAAACCTCCAAATACTAGGTGTCTGAGGCTTATCACATAAGAAAAGAAGTATTAAAGAGGAAAAACCTTGATTAGTTAGCAGACAAAAAGAGAATTCCTTGGAGGCCTAAACATAAATTAATTTGATGAAATCTCCCCTTTTGTTAAACTCGTTGGGATTACCTAAAAAGGGCAAACTATACAAGACCTAAATATGGCATATAAATGATGGCCACAGGAAGTAGGGGTGAATGTTCTCCATATTTTACACAAACTGCACTAAACAATATGACCCATATGTTCTCAGGCATGAGAGGCCCTTTTCTATAGTATGAACTTGGTGGATATACTAGAAAGATACCATCAAATTTTCATGGTAGAAATAATCTTTCTCTTTCTTTTATATAGGAAGAAATTGAGGCCTTTTAAAAGAATGCTATGGCTAATTTGGGAGAATCTAGGTCTCTACAATCCAGCTCAATTTTCAGCAACCCTTCCTGTTAGGTAAGCAAATTATATGCACTTTCTTCCTTGTTTGAGTTTTGCAAGTGGGCACTCCTTAACTCTTTGTCAGCTCTATTAAGCTGGGCTAACTTCCTAGGGCTAAACATACAACCATTTTTCATTTCTTGGCAATCTGTTCTATTAAATTTGCATATTCAAATATGCAGCATTTATGTCTGATCTCTAAAAGAAAACTCACTAAATTCCTAGTAGGATTATTCTCTCTCTTTCTCTTTGGCAAGGGACAAAGATTTGAATAACAACTGAGAGAGAAAGCAGAAGTTAGGCATGCTTTCATAAATGAAATTAGCAAGTTTCTACAATTTAAAGGTTCTATTTGTAATTCTAAAAACCTTTTCCCTTCCTCCTTGCTTAGCTTCAGGCATGAATAAAAGTGTTGGGGAGGGGGAAATGTTTGCTTTTCTTCCTCTTAATGGGTAAGAGATAACTAAATGCTGAATTTACAAAATACTTTGCTGGTTCTGGATTTTATGCATAAGTACAAGATGAATATCATGGCTTGGATCTTAACTGAGTAATATCTGGAAAGTCACTTTGCTGTATATATGAAAAATCTACATTGTTTAACTTGACAATCTTCTCAAATGATATCCACAAGTATTTAGCATTAAAAAGCTCAGTTTAGAATTTGAATTGCTAATGCTGAGTTTCCAATTCAAGGTTCTACAATCCAAAACAGGCTTGAAAAGGAAAAAACAAAAAAGAACAAGCATAATTGAAGGGAAACAGTAACATTGGCTCCCACTTGGATAAGTTGCTTGCAGGCAACCTAAGGGGTCCTCACTCTGTGTGACTTCCAATTGCCTTACATTCTACCATGCTCCAGGGAGGAACATCCTAAAGAAAATATTGATGTTATTGTTATCCAAGCTGAAAGAGAAACACACACACACACACACACACACACACACACACACACACATGCATTAAACCAAGCAAAATCGTAACATGTATTTTAAGAGGGAAGAAACCAGCCAGCTTTTCACAAAAATTCATTGTTCTCATCAAATTTGGTCTTTTCTTTTTCTCTTTCTTCTTTCTGCACCCTATGTTGGGGATGAAACCTCTGGACTTGGGTAGAGTTATGTGCAAAAAAAGCAAAGTTTGAAAATGCTTCTTTGTGTCCTACTTCCCCCCCAACCTTCTAAATTGATTGTTCCGTGGATATATTTCATTCTTAGATATTTGTGTGGAAAAGAGGATCTAGTTTTAATTGTATTTTTTTATGTCTCTAAGGATAATAAGATCATTTTAAGGTGGTTAGTTACCATCACCAAGTTTCTTACTGAAAATAACTCAAGAAATTCTGTAGTTATTGCAATGGAAGCCAAAAATGTTCATCATTGATTAGTCAGTCTCTGGAATAAATTCTTCCTAAATTCAAAGCCAATTGAAAAATGATGGATAGTAGATTTATACAACAGAGAAAAGGCTGCATAGGAAACTTACTTTCTATTCCTTTATCTGTGCTAAAGGATAATTAAAAAAACATAAATCATAACTCTCATTGAAATATAAAATTAATGTGTGTCGAAGATTTTATTCAAGGGGTACCTGGGTAGCTCAGTTGGCTGAGTGTTGACTCTTGATTTTGGCTCAGGTCATGATCCCAGCATTAGGAGATCAAGCCCTACATCAGTCTCTATACTCAGCATGGAGCCTGCCTGAGATTCTCTCTCTACTCTCTTTCTCTCTCTCTCTGTCTCTCTCTCTCCCTCCCTCCCTCCCTCTGCCTCTCTCAGCTGCTTGCATGCTCTTTCTAAAAGAAAAAAACATTTTAAAGATTTTATTCAGTTAATTAATTAATGAGGATACCGGTAAAGTATTAAAACTAGTTAAAAAGAACATCTGAGGGGCACTCAGTCAGTTGGGCATCTGACTCGATTTCAGCTCAGGTCATGATCTCATGATTCATGGGATTGAGCCTCACCTTGGGCTCTGGCTGACAGCTTGGAGCCTACTTGGGATTTTCTCTCTCCCTGTCTCTCTGCCCCTCTCCCGTGCTCTCTCTCTCAATAAATAAACATTTAAAAAAAGAACATCTGAATAACAACCGTATGTTTAGGCAATTTGGAATGCTCAAAGAATTTCCTAATAAATGTTAAGACTGCTTAACCTATTCTGTAAGTGACAAAGATTCTCTCTTTGAGAGACTAATCAGGTGCCTCAGAGTCCTCGTCTCAACTAGATTTCAACATCGGGCTCCTATGTCTATCCTTGTTGAGCATGTGTCTCCAATTTTAGCAAAAAAAATCTTTTTGAACCAGTTTAGAGAGCATATCCCACCCTTGGTACCTGGTTACCCTTAATTCTGGGTCAAGTTTGTTATCCCCCATCTCTGACATCTGATCACCCCTGGTCTGCCTTCAACATGAATCCTTACAAGTGGTTTTAGCCAGAATCTCCTCCACCCCAACCTCTGATGTTTCCTCTTAGTATTTTCCATCTCCTGACTTCCCACCCCAACTCTGCTTCCTGTCCAATCTTCTCTTGTCCATGTTGTAGTAGGAATTGAGCCCATTTCTATACTGAGTTCTTTATTCCACTATTGGAATAATTCTTTAATTTTTTTTTTAATGTTTTATCTATTTTTGAGAGAAAGAGAGACAAAGACACAGAGTGAGCAGAGGAGGGGAAAAGAAAGAGGGAGACAGAATCCGAAGCAGGTGCCAGACTCTGAGCTGTTAGCTCAGAGCCCTACACGGTGCTCAAACTCATGTGAGATTATGACTTAAGCCAAAGACCGATGATAAATCGACTGAGCCACCCAGGCACCCCTATTGCGATAATTCTTGAATAAAATCTGTTATTACTGCTTTAACTATTGTCCAGCTTTGGTTTTCTCTAACAGAAACGAGGAGCTCCTGGGTGGCTCAGTCAGTTAAGCATCCGACTTGGGCTGAGGTCATGATCTTTAGGTTCGTGGGTTTGAGCCCCATGTTGGGCTCTGTGCTGACAACTCAGAGCCTGGAGCCTGCTTCGGATCCTGTGTCTCCCTCTCTCTTTGTCTCTCCCTGACTCACACTCTTTCTCTCTCTCTCAAAAATACATAAACATTAACAGAAGTGAAAATCAACTGCATCTCCATTGAACAAAATAATTTGCATATTTTAAGACAAAATTCATGTTCATTGCCCTTAGTTTTGTACAGTTTGCAGAATTATAAGATTAGTCACAGGTGATGAAAGCAGTAGAGCCTATAGATTCGGATAACCCCTAGTCTGCTAGACTATGCTCAGCATTCAATTAAAGGATATCCAGTAATTATGCCCATTTCAAAATCTTCCCATTTTTTCCTTACATCAGATACTGGGCTACCTACCATGGTGGAAGCTTGGTAGTCATCTTCCCTCTTCATTATAATTCAGTAGCTATTTCTTTCAAAGGCTACACTTGTTTCATTCACCCCCTTGGTCACTGTTTCTAAATCCCTCTGAGAGACTATCACGAAAACAAGGTTGAGTGAAATGAATTATGCACTTTGTATGAAGGCAGAAGCACATTTTGATAATCTTTTAAGGTATACTTAAAGAATACTATCAGGATTCTTATATATATTTTTGAAATGTTGTATCCAGAGAACATTGCATCTGTTTTTTAGAAAAAACAGAAAATCTCAATTATTGAAGGAAAATAATTACTATCTGTAGTAGGCAGAATAACGTCTATCAAAGATGTGCATGCCCTAACCTGCAGAATCTGTGGATATGTTACTTACATGAAAATTAAGGTCACAGGTGTGTAGATCTGGATTTGGCCCACAGGAGGCAGGCAGTTTGTTGACCCTTGTATTAGGGTCATTGCAATATGCAGTATTAACTTCACTGGGGAGGAAGTAGTTATCTAGTATGTTGCCCCCTATGTTCTAACCTCAAAGTTAATATGATAAATGCAAAAAAAATGTTTATGGGGTGAATTAGGCATCTTTACAATTTATTTACAATTTATTTTCTTTGACCTTCATGAGCTTATAATTTAGTTCAGATGAGAACACTGGAAGGTCAAATAGGTGATGTGTACAACAAGTGTCATAAATATTCAAGACGGGGAAGTCAGTTGAAGTAAATGAATGAGGAGAAGACAGAATGGGAACCATAACACTTAACTGGGCCGTGAAGGATAGATAGCATCTGAACTGGAAGATATTCTAGAAAGAATCTGGCTATATCTGGGTTCTAGATATTCTAGAAAGAATCTGGCTATATATATAGGGTCCTGCAGAAAGTAAATGGACAAAATTGTATGTTTTTGTTGTTGTTATTATCATAAATAAAATGATTATAGTGGAAGAGTGGAATCCAGTGGAATTAGAGTGAGTGTATCACAGGGTTGATGCTATTCCTATAGAACAAGAAAACATGAATCTGAGTCCCACTTCTTATTCCCAATCTGCTGTTTATATGTGGTCATGGCTCAATTTGGGTACTAAGTTTCTACAATTTATAACATCTTCTTTAGCAATAAGATCCTAAGAAGAAATCAGCATAGCTTTCTCTCATTTAGCATTCAAAACTCATTATTTGAGGTTTCTTGAATTTATTCTCAGAATGCCATCAAAATATATGACCATAAAAATCACATTGTTTCAATTCACCTACTCATATTTTATGCTTTGTATTATCACCCATTCATTCCCTTAGGTTTTTATTGATTGAGTTTTTGCTCACCCTGCTTACTTTTTCCAGCAGAAAAAACAGCTTATTGCCTAAGTGAAAAAGCATAGACTAGAGACACGGGGAAATGATGCCATAAGTAACAGATGGACTTTTTTCCTCTGGTTAACTACTCTTAATTCCTAGTGCTTTTTTAGGGCTTGAAAAAAGTATATCTTTTCTCTAGTGTCAAGTATTCAGAACCAATACATTAGTCACTATATTCAGAAGCATGCCTCTGTATCTGAGAGAAGGGCAGTCGGGAGAATGACATTGTTCAGTAACTGTTGTACCCTTCAAGTTTCATCCTAGACATAAAGATAGAAAAACTGAATACTTTGTTCAAAGTTCTGCATCTATCCCAATATATAATTTGTCTCAATATATATGCTTACCATCTCTCCTCCCTTTTCTTCCTTCTCCTTTGTACCACTGCTATGATTACTGCTACCACAGTCATCATTAACAGTTATTCGTTCCCAAAGGGTATTAGGAACCAAGGGATAAAAGATGCCATAAGGCTTGGTCTTTTCCTTCCTGTCAGAACTATACACCATAGTGGGAGAGAGATCTTATGTAAAGAAAAAAAAAGATCTAGTGTGAAAATAAGGTGGCTAAGTCAAATAAGTTGTAAAATAAATACATCAGCCATTTGCCAGTGGCTCACTGAACGTTGTAGGTAATGCGATGATTTTAGGCTCTCTTTCTCTACATTCCATGCTATTCCTTGGCTTTGAACTTAATTTTCTTATATACTATCTGTCTGATTCTCCTCTAAGAAGACCTTCCTTACTTCCATGTAAAGAATTTCCTATGTAAAGAAAACCTCCCATGTACTCATAAAGGATAATGAGTAGACCTTCAGCAAAATACTTACTATTCCTTAATGCTTAGTTGTCTTCTCAAATAAATAATAATCTTATTGAAGACAGAAACAGCTATGTATGTATCATTCTATCCCTTGGTACAGTGCCTCAGACCAGAAGCTACTCAATAAAGATCTATTGAATAGGTGGATGACTTTGGATAAAGGGGAGATTTCTTTATACAGTATGTCATTTTTATCCAATTTCAATTCTTTATCATTTAAAGAAAGATTAACAATGAATATTTAGCAAAACACTTATACATAGAGAAGGGGAGGGTTACACCTTCTGGACAGGCAGAAATGAATACATATTGGTGAAAATAGTGTAGGGTAATGATTAAGAGCTTTGTTTCTGAAATCATCTTGACTTGGGTTTGTATTTCAGCTGACAATGTGTAGTCCTTTTAAAAATTACTCAAATCTCTAAACCTCTATTTCATAATCTGTACACTGAGAATAATGATATCAACCTCACAGATATTTGTGAAGATTAAATTTAAAAATGCTTTTAAAGTGCTTAGCAAAGTATAGACTGAAAAGGAATCATAGGCTTGATAAATAAATAAAAACTTGTTCTAAGTCACATAGTATATCATTGTCATGATTGCATCCACTTTTGGCTGACTGCATATTCCTATCCCTTACATTATCCCTGCAGCTGACAACTTAAAAAGGGCCTCTTAAGATTACTTTAAGAATTACACTGATTTTTTATCATTTCTAAATAATCTAGACCACAAAATCAAGGAGCTCCATTTATAATGCAGATTTCTAGAATGCACAGACCAGAGCTGGTGTTCCAAGTGGCACTGGGACAACATCATCCCCTTTACGGTGATTAGGAAACAAAGCATGAATATCTTATATTTAAGTTTCTGCCAGTTTCAAAGAACAAAGCCAAATGATGAGAGACTTGGCCAGTGTCTGGCCTAAATCAGAAGGATGAAGAGAAAGAAGCCAAAATGCACTGTGATCATGCCGATTGGTTCTTTCAATGCAGGGAGGGGCACGGTGATGGGTGCCAGGGCACAGGAGACATTGTTCATTCCCTACATGTGAAAAAAAATGAGAGAGTTAAGCCTCCAAACACCTGTGCTCTCCCAGCTTGAAGTCAAAGCTGGTGCTGGATGGAAATTCAATTGTGCTCTAGGTCTAAGGAAAAGGTGGACTCAGCGAGCCAAGATTTTAATTCCCCACACGCAGTAAACTGGTGTGCCTTCCTTCACTTTTGAAAAGAGTGTTAAAATATGGGACAAGCATTTCCAAAATTCATTGCCCACCCTCAAAAATATTTAAAATATAAAATGACTACCCCTAGAAGTCAGGAAGCAGAGAATTTGGAGTGAAATGACTCCTAAATTTGTGTAAAAGGGGCAGGCAACAAGCTCAGCATGATTTTCTGGGAAGCACTTTGCTCTCAGCAAAACCAAACAGCAACACTCTATTTTGCCTTGGCATAAGGATCAACTGTAGAACATGGGCCCTCTTCATTGTACACAGAACAAGAGCTATGTTAATGTGTGTTTCAGAGACAAGTACCATAGAAGTGCAGGTCAGGGAAAGATGAATAAGGGTTCTGAGCAGCTTTCATGAACCAAGACCCTGAGGGATGGATAAGGGTCTTGTGCAGCGAACAAGAACTTCATACACATAGGAAAACTTGAGAGAAGGCACAGAGAAAGTAACAAATATAATATTCATATCCAGGACTGGCTAAAAGTTGAAGAAAGCTATTGGAATACTTAAGGTATTCTGACTGGTGTCCCTGGATACCATCTAAGTCTCATAGTGACCAAAAATTCCGTTTGGAAATCACAACTTTTATCCTCCTAGTTTATGCTTTGAGATTGACTTTCTTAATGGATTCTTTGACCCTCATTTTTCTCTTTCTTGAGTCAATAGGGTGCAGTGAGAAATGGAGTATGGAACCTGAGACTGCCACTTGTGTGCTGATTTCTCTGAACTTCACTTTTTTCATCTATAAAGTTAAAATAAGTATAAGACTAATACATAAAAATATGTGTCTACTTGGGGCGCCTGGGTGGCGCAGTCGGTTAAGCGTCCGACTTCAGCCAGGTCACCATCTCGCGGTCCGTGAGTTCGAGCCCCGCGTCAGGCTCTGGGCTGATGGCTCAGAGCCTGGAGCCTGTTTCTGATTCTGTGTCTCCCTCTCTCTCTGTCCCTCCCCCGTTCATTCTCTGTCTCTCTCTGTCCCAAAAATAAATAAACGTTGAAAAAAAAATATGTGTCTACTAGATCCAACACTGTGATTTAAAACTCAAAGGAACTTTGGCAGGTTAATATTCTTTATATGTAAGTTTCCTCATTTATAATTTGGAAATGATAAGATTATGCAGTTTACCTCTTAGTTATGATGATTAAATGAGATGGTACTGGGGCACCTGGGTGGCTTAGTCGGTTAAGCATCCAACTCTTGATTTCAGCTCTGTTCATGATCTCATGATTTGTAAGTTCAAACCCCAGGTTGGGCTCTGCACTGACAGTGCAAAACCTGTTTGGGATTTTCTCTGTCCTTCTCTCTGCCCCATCCCCACTCTCTCTCTCTCTTGCTTTCTCAAAATGAATAAACAAATGTAAAAAAATACATAAATGATATGGTACAAATAAAAGAGCTCTGAAGAACATAACACATTATATATTTATTTATCCACTCAACTCACTGTGGAATTACATATACCTCCATGTTTTCCATTGCTTTGTTTCTTCCTTAAAAGATTGACTATCTTCATTACCCATCTCTTTTATCCACATGTTAAATCTCAGCTCAGTGTGTACCCCTTCATTGAAGCCTTCCTGAATAGCTCAGAGCTCAGTGGTATCTTTCAGATTGATACTTATGTGAGACCATGCTTCCAATTATTGTACCTATCAGTCATCTTTTGTTGAGTGTTATTTATAATGCCTTGCCTCCTCTGTTTTTTGTTGTTTTTTGTTGGTTTTTGTCTTTTTTAAAAAGATATTCTTTCTTTCCTCACACTCACCTGGGTATGGAGTTAACTGAATCCTTGCCCCCTAGTGACCAACAGGTCTGGGTAGTTGCCCAGGGAATTCCCTGAACCTAAAAGGAGATTCTTCGTGAGGCCCAAGAGGAGAACATTAATCATTTGGAGATAGTCTTTCTTCTGGTAACAAGTCTTTCAGTCATGCCTCCCAGCTCCTCCTTTGCTTGGCTAGACCAATCCATAGTGACTTGAGATGGATCATATAGAGATATATATTATTTTAGATGGATTATATAGGGATTTAGATTATTAATTTTTTTTATTATTTAGTTTTTGAGAGAGAGAGAGAGAGCATAAGAAGGGGAGGGACAGAGAGAGACACAGAATCCAAAGCAGTCTCCAGGCTCTGAGCTGTCAGCACAGAGCCCGACGTGAGGCTCAAACCCACTAGCCATGAGATCATGACCTGCATTGAAGTTGGATGTTTAACCAACTGAGCCACCCAGGCACCCCAGGATTTAGATTATTTTAAAATACCTATATCTTTTATGTTTTACACTGACAGTGCAGAGCCTGACACGGGGCTTGATCTCATGAATCATGAGATCATGACTTGAGCTGAAATCAAGAGTCAGACACTTAACTAACTGAGCCACCCAAGCTCCCTTTAACCCTGTCCTTTCTAATGATACTTCGATGTTGGTGAATTTTTACCTATTTTGATATTATTTCTTTTTTTCTAGTAACAAACTACATGTTCACATATGCTAGCTACTGATAAAAAGAATGATTTACATTATACCCAGACCAGACAGTGCATGAGAGGAAATGGTCATTTTCACTTGCACAGTTGCATTCAGATGGAGAAATCAAACAAGATTTGCATAAACACTTTCCTTTGAGAAGCCCAATTTAGGGAAAAAGACTCTTGTGTTGCCCAGCAATCAGGTACCTGACTTTTGATCCTTTCTCAAACTGCCGTCTAAGGGACATGAAAAAATTTTTGGAGACTTTGCAGCAGTGGTAGAGTTTGAGTTTCTGACAAGTCCAGCTTATTCACTTATTGAGCATTGCCCTGACTACAGCTGACATAAATTGTATCCCATTTGTATTGGATTCATTTATCTTAAGTGAATAAATTCCTTCTTTCTTTTTTTGAGACCAAAAGGTTAGTCTACACTGTTTGGAGAGTTAATCACATAGGAGTTCTGTCCTAGATTCATCACCTGGTCGAGAAGTGTGTTGTCCTCTGGGATTGTGTCCGTTAAGAGAGAATTTAAGCACCCAAGTTAGTACCCAAGTTACTCCTCAGCAATTGTACCTACAATGTATGCTCAAGGTAGACTGTCCAAAAGTCCCAGTTTCCTGAGGAAGTTTTTTTCCACCTGTTCTCTGGAAGTAATTATTAACAGTGCTTCTATTCACTATCAGAAATGTCCCGGTTTAGGAAATAAACTATGTGGGCATTCCTATTCTAGGTGCCCATCTGGAGAGCAAAGATTGAGAAGGAAATTCTGTGCATGCCCAGACTGAAGTCTCTTTATGTGGGTTTCTAAAGGTGCGTCCATATGTAATTAGCCTTTAAAAAATCTAAACTTCACTCATTTTTCGGGGGGGGATGATGAAATTTGATATCAATGGCTAAATGTAACTCTCCCTGTTCAGAACATGTAATAAGACTTAGAAATGTATACAATTTATATTCAAATGCTTCTGTAAATAGAGGGGGAGAGAGAGAGAGACCAAGAGAGTGCATGCAAATGTTGCAAGATGTTAACAATTAGTGGGTTCAGGTATTGAGTATAGACATAATCACTATATTGGCCTTTTAATTTTTCTGTTGAATTGGAAGTCTTCAGAATAAAAAGGAGGTGAAGGTAGGCAAATTGGTCTGGGGACTCGAATGGCCCAGTAGGTACCAGGGCTTCCTTAATTGGTTGATAAATGAGACAGTTTACCTCTGGATCACATACAGGGATATGTGTATAACACGTGTGTATTGATAGTGGGGACTGCATTTCCTACCTCATATCGACCCCTCACAATTCTGATTGCAGAGTTGTTGATATGCATTCTGAAATGACAATAAAATTGATTTCTGATGAACAGTGTTTTTGTCAAATTCAACAATACGTGTGTGACCAGTTCTGTTAACATAGCAATATTTGATTCTTTTTTTTTATTTTCCCAAATTCTAACTCCCAATTTCCCTGATTTATACAATCATTTCTTTCTTACCAAACACTACAATATAAAGCTACCACAACTAAACTGTAGTAGTAGGGTTTTTTTTCTCCTCATACTGTGTCATAAGCTGTTATCCTTCTCATGGAAGAAGTAAATAAATGTGTTTTATTCAACCCAAAGAACTTAAATTAGTATGGAAGAGAGTTGAATGTGAGGAATTGAGGGGCTGGGTTTGAATATAAATTGAAATTTACCAACACTCTAAAAGGCATAATGTTGGCAGTCTTCCAAAATATTTGTTCATAGCAGGTTTGATATTAATGGATATATAAATTTATGTACACTTTACAGTTAGCATTTTATGAAGTGTTCCTTGAAGTAATTATCAGTTCAGCACCATACCCTAGCTAATAATATTTAACAACAATAATGCTTTGTGCTTGTGCCAAAGATCACAATGAGTAATCAAGCAATTTAGTATCCTACCACATCCTGGCTGCCTGGAAATACCTCCATGACCTGAGTATACAAATGGAGAAATGAAGATCCAAAGATGTAATGAAGGACATCCTCAAAAATCATTAAAATCCCAAGGATAAACTACCAGTTTCTGATGACAGGTGTCTCTCCCTCTCAGCAAGTATAGAGTAAGATAAATTAGAAGCAGTCACTCATTATGCTAATTACAGTAATATATTTTATATCCAAATATTCTGATACATTAGAAATGGATATTGCTTTGGGGTGGCCGGGTGGCTCAGTCAGTTAAGTGTCTGACTTCAGCTCAGGTCATCATCTCACAGTTTGTGACTTTGAGCCCCGCGTGGGTCTCTGTGCTTATAGCTCAGAGCCTGGAGCCTGCTTCAGATTCTGTTTCTCCCTCTCTCTCTGCCCCTCCCCAGCACGTGCTTTGTCTTTCTCTCTCTTTCAAAAATAAATAAACCTTATTTTTTTTTAAAAAAAGAAATGGATATTGTTTTACATCCCATATTTTAATCCATCTTTGAAGTAAAACCAGGTTTACCTTTGTACAGTGCAGTAGTTTATGGTAGCTCTGGGTCACAGCAATACAACTCCCGTAGCTGGAGAACCTCACTAAATTTAGGGTTTTCCAGTTAACTGAACTTATTCCAGTGACTTTTAAGAGAGATCAAAGAAAGGACAGAAAGACTTCAGTAATATGTACTACATAAAAACTAAATATACCTATTATGTTTCTCTTTCTCCATTTCTATCTCTATTTCTGTTAGATATGCAGGGTGTTTCTTTGTTTTGTTTTGTTTTTTTTTGCTTTGGTCTTTATTTTTTCTAGCTTTGAAGAACAAATTTGTGCGTGATGATTATGTGAATGAAATACTCACCTCTCTCTCTCTCTCTCTCTCTCTCTCTCTCTCTGTAGTGTGTGTGTGTGTTACAGATTTATGGTGGTATAATTGCCATAAAATAAAGGGTACATATTTAAAGTATACAATTTGATAATTTTTAATATATGCATACACCTGTGAAATCAAGATAGCAAACATATTCATCACCTCCCCGTCTCCTTGTGACCTTTGGTAATTCCTTTCTCCTGCCCGTCCTTAATCCTCCACCCCCAGACAACTCATCTACTTTCTATCCCTATGGTTTCCATTTTCTAGAAATTTATATAAACAGAATTGTGTAGGATGTACTTTTCATTATTTTGGGGTTTCTTTCACTTAACCTCACTATTTTGAGGTTCACCAATGTCTTTAGATATGTCAATACTTCATTTATTTTATTTCTGAATAGTATTTTAGTATATAGATATACCACCTTTTGGTTATTCACCTGTTAATGGACATTTGGGATGATTTAGTTTGGGGCTATTACAAATAAGGCTATTAAGAACCTAAAATCTTTCTAAAAACATATGTTTTTATTTCTCTGCAGTAAATACTTAGAAGTGGTGTAGCTGAGTTATATGGTAGCTGTATGTTTAACATTTTAAGAAATTACAAAGGGTATACAAAGGGGTATAGCATGTTATAAACCCACCAGCAATTTATAAGAGTTCTAGTTGATTCAGATCTTTGCAGCACTTGATATGGTCAGTCTTTGAATTAGATCTTCTAACATGTGAAATAGTATCTAATTTTGATTTCAATTTCTATTTTCTTAATGAATAATGATGTTAAGTATAGCTTATGTGTTTATTTCTGTATCTTCTTTGATAAATGTTAAAATGTATTACTGCATTTTTCAGAGGATTGTCTGTTTTCTTATTATACATATATTTTATATGGAGCAAGGTATAGATAAAAGTTCACATTTTTAGGGGTGCTTGGGTGGCTCAGCTGGTTAAGTGTCCAACTCTTGGTTTCGGCTCAGATCATGATCTCACAGTTTGTGGGTTTGAGCTCCTTGTTGGGCTCCATGCTGACAGCAAGGGGCCTGCTTGGGATTCTCTCTCTCTCTCTCTCTCTCTCTCTCTCTCATTCTCTCTCTCTCTCTCTCTCTCTCTCTCTCTCTCTCTCCCCCTCCCAGCTCATGTGTGTTCTTGAGCACTCTCTCTCTCTCTCTCTCTCAGAATAAATAAACTTAAAAAAAGTTTGTATTTTATGTATGGATATCCAGTTGATCCAGCAGCTTTTTTTAAAAACACTATCATGTCTCCACTGAATTGACTGTTTTTTTTTCCCACTGATTTATTTTTTCCATCTTTCTAATAATTCACTGTCTTAAATTCTTAGTCAGGTAAGTCCCCCAATTTTGTTCTTTTGTTTCACTTCAAAGTAATTTTGATTATTCTAGGAACCTTATATTTACATATGAATTTTAAAATCAAGTTGTAATTTTAAAAATAAAGCCTGGAACGCCTGGTTGTCTCAGTCGGTTGAACATCCCATTCTTGATTTTGGCTCAGGTCATGATCCCGGGATTGTGGGATCCAGCCCTGTGTGAGGCTCTGCACTGAGTGTGGAGCCTGCTTCATATTCTCTTTCTCTTTCTCTCTCTCTCTCTCTCTCTCTCTCTCTCTCTCTCTTTCATCCTCTCCGCCTCTGCCTCTCTCCCATGCTCGTGCGCTCTCTCTCTAAATTAAAATTAAAAGAAATATATTTAAAATAAAGCCTGCCAGGATTTTCATTGGGATTGCACTGAGTATATGGATCAGTTTAGTAAGAATTAACATATTAACAATAACAACTGAATTTTTCAATCCATGAATTTGATATATATTTCCATTTATTTGGATCTCTGTTAATTTATTTCAACAGTATATTATAGGTGTTAGTTTGTAAGTGTTTCACATATCTCAGGTTTTCTCCTAGATTTTTATATTTTTATGCTATTGTAAATAGTTTTTAAAAATTTTAATTTCCAGTTGTTCATTGCTATCATATAAAAATAAAGTTGTTTTTGGTTACTGTTCTTTTATCCCACAATAATGACAAATTAATTTGTTAATGATAATGGTATTTTTGTCTTGATTCTGTAGGATTTCTATAGAGACAATGATGTCAATAGCAAATAAAGGCAATGTTATTTCTTCCTTTTAAATATAGATGTCTTTTATTTCTTTTTGTTAGTTTTATTACTCTTGCTAGAAACTTGAGGATAATTATAAATAGAAGTAGTGAGAACAGGTATCCTGGTCTTACTCTTTTTTTTTTTTTTTTATGAAATTTATTGTCAAATTGGTTTCCATACAACACCCAGTGCTCATCCCAACAGGTGCCCTCCTCAATGCCCATCACTCACCCACCCCTCCCTCGCACCCCCCAACAATACTCAGTTTATTCTCAGTTTTTGAGAGTTTCTTATGGTTTGTCTCCCTCCCTCTCTAACTATTTTTTTTTCCTTCTCCTCCCCCATGGTCTTCTGTTAAGTTTCTCAGGATCCACATAAGAGTGAAAACATATGGTATCTATCTTTCTCTATATGACTTATTTCACTTAGCATAACACTCTCCAGTTCCATCCACCTTACTACAAAAGGCCATATTTCATTCTTTCTCACTGCCAAGTAGTATTCCATTGTGTATATAAACCACAATTTCTTTATCCATTCATTGGTTGATGGACATTTAGGCTCTTGATCTCAAGTGGAGAATTGTCCTCTACCAATAATGTTAACTGTAGGTTTTTTTTTTTTTTTTAAAGTCTGCTTAATCAGGTTGGGGAGTTCCATTCTTTCCCTACTTGTTTGAAAGTTTTTATCATAAATAGGTGTTTGATTGTGTTAGCTGGTGTGTGTATGTCTATTAAGATGATCATATGGATTTTGCCCTTTATTCTACTAACATAGTATACTACATTAATTGATTTTTGGATGTTAAACTATTGTGCATTCCAAGATATATCTGACTAAGTCATGGTGCATAGTTCTTTTCATATATTGAAGGATTTCATTTGCTTATCTTTTGCTGAAGAGTATTTGACATCTAAGTTGGCATGTTACTTTATTTTCTTTTAATATCTTTGTCTGGGTTACATTTCAGGGTAATGCTATCTTCATAGAATGATCTGGGAAGCATTATTTTTCCCTCTAATTTCTGGAAGTTTGTTAATATCTACTGGTAAATCCATATGAGCTTGAGCTTTTTCTGGTAGGGAAATTTTAATTACTATTAAATTAAAAAAATTGTTATTATAATTATCTTAAAAATGTCTAATTCATTTGAGCCAATTTTGGTAATTTTGTAGTTTGTTTTCTATTTTTCTAACTTCAAAAATATTCTTCTGTTTCTCTTTGATTATCTTCCTTTATGTTAAATAAATAATTGTTTAGTAGACTGTTCTAATTCTATTGCCTTTTTAAAATTTTTACATTTTCTTAATGACTGCTTTAGGAAGTACAAATAAATTTATATTTTGTCTACATTATCTAGATTGTTGCCATAAAGTTGTTCATAATATTCTTTAAATGTGTTTAATTTTGAATATTTTGGTAGCGATGTTCTTGCTTTCTTTTCTAATTTGGGAATTTTATTCTCTCTTATTTTCATGTTTAATATAGACTAATGTTTATCAACTTTGTTGATTTTGTAAAAAATATTAAGTTGTTGGTTTTGTTTATTTCTTCTTTTGATTTTACTGTCTTTCATTCTAATCTATAAATTCCTTATATCCTCTTCAGTTTGCTTTGATTTTAATTTGATTTTCATTTTTCAGTTTCTCAAGGTGGAAATTTAAGTTGTTGCTTTGAGACTTTTCTTCTTTTCTGATGTAGGAACGTAAACCTATAAATTTCCTCTAAGCACTGCTATAGGTGCATCTTGTAAATTTAGACATGTTGTGTTTTGTTTTCAATCTAATTAGTTTTACAATTTATTCTTTGACCTATTGGTTATTTAAGAGGGTGTTGATTAATTTCCATATATTTCTGAGTTTCTTAATATTTTTCTGTTACTGATTTCCAATCTGGTTTAATTGTAGTTGGAGAATACACTTTGTATGATTTTAGTCCTTTATTGAAGTTTTTTAATGGCATAAAATATAGTCTATCCTGGAGACTTGAGAATATGTGTATTCTGTTGTTGTTAGGTATACTGTTCTATAAATACCTGTTAAGTCTTGATTTTATAGTGTTCTTTATCCTTGTTTATCTTCTGTCTAGTTGTTCAATTCATTTTTGGGAGTGGATTATTTAAGTTTAAAACTTATTTTTGAATTATCTAATCCCACTTTCTTTTTTTATGTTCTTTTTAAAAAAATTTACATCCAACTTAGTTAGCATATAGTGCAAAAATGATTTCAGAACTGGATTTCAGTGATTCATCCCCTATATATAACAACCAGTGCTCATCCTAACAAGTGTCTTCCTTAATGCCCCTTACCCATTTAACCCATCCCCCCTCCTACAACCCCTCCAGCAACCATCAGTTTGTTCATTATATCTAAGAGTCTCTTATGCTTTGTCCCCCTCCATGTTTTTATATTATTTTTCCTTCCCTTCCTTTATGTTTATATATTTTATATCTTAAATTCCTCATATGAGTGGAGTTATATGTTATTTGTCTTTCTCTGACTGACTAATTTCGCTTAGCATAACACCCTCTGGTTCCATCCACATAGTTGCAAATGGCAAGATTTCATTCCGTTGTATATATACACTGCATCTTCTTTATCCATTCATCTGTCAATGGACATTGGGCTCTTTCCATACTTTGACTATTGTTGATAGTGCTGCTATAAACATTGGGGTGCATGTGCCCCTTTGAAATAGCCCACCTGTATCCCTTGGATAAATACCTAGTAGTGCAATTGCTGGGTCAAAGGGTAGTTCTATTTTTAATTTTTTGAGGAACCTCCATACTGTTTTCCAGAGTGGCTGCACTAGTTTGCATTCCCACCTGCAGTGCAAAAGAGATCCTCTTTTTCCACATCCTCACTAATATCTGTTGTTGCCTGAGTTGTTAATATTAACCATTCTGACTGGTGTGAGGTGGTATCTCATTGTGGTTTTAAGTTGTATTTTGCTGATGATGAGTGATGTTGCCCATCTTTTTATGTGTCAGTTACCCACCTGGATGTCTTCTTTGGAGAAGTGTCTATTCATGTCTTTTGCCCATTTCTACACTGGATTATTTTTTTTTGGATGTTGAGTTTGGTAAGTTCTTTACAGATTTTGGATACTAATCATTTATCTGATATGTCATTTGCGAATATCTTCTCCCGTTCTGTCGGTTGCCATTTAGTTTTGCTGATTGTTTCCTTTGCTGTGCAGAAGATTTTTATTTTATGAGGTCCCAATAATTCATTTTTGTTTTTGTTTCCCTTGCCCCCAGAGACGTGTTGAGTAAGAAATGGCTGCAGCCAAAGTCAAAGAGGTTGTTGTTTGCTTTCTCCTCTAGAATTTTGATGGCTTCCTGTCTTCCATTTAGGTCTTTCATCCATTTTGAGTTTATTTTTGTGTATGGTGTAAGAAAGTGGTCCAGGTTCATTTTTCTGCATGTTGCTGTCCAGTTTTCCCACCACCATGTGCTGAAGAGACTGTCTTTATCCCATTGGATATTCTTTCCTGCTTCGTCAAAGATTAGTTGGTCATACGTTTGTGGGTCTATTTCTAGATTCTCTATTCTGTTCCATTGATCTGAGTGTCTGTTTTTGTACCAGTACCATACTGTCTTGATGATCACAGCTTTGTAATACATCTTGAAGTCTGGGACTGTGATGCCTCTAGGATTGCTTTGGCTATTTGGGGTCTTTTCTGGTTCCATACAAATTTTAGGATTGTTTGTTCTATCTCTGTGAAGAATGCTGGTGTATTTTGATAGGGATTGCGTTGAATATGTAGATTGCTTTGGGTAGTATTGACATTTTAACAATATTTGTTCTTCTAGTCCAGGAGCATGGAATATTTTTCCATATTTTTGTGTCTTCTTCGACTTCTTCCATAAGCTTTCTATACTTTTCAGTGTATACATTTCTTACCTCTTTGGTTAGGTTTATTCCTAGGTATTTTACAGTTTTTGGTGCAATTGTAAATGGGATCAATCCCTTGATTTCTCTTTCTGTTGCTTCATTGTTGGGGTATAGGAATGCACCCGATTTCTGTGTATTGATTTTATATTCTGCAACTTTGCTGAATTCATAGATCAGTTCTAGCAGTTTTTTGGTGGAATCTTTTTGGTTTTTAATATAGAGTATCGTGTCATCTGTGAATAGTGAAAGTTTGGCTTCCTCCTTGCTGATTTCAATGACTTTTATTCCTTTGTGTTGTGTGACTGCTGATGCTAAGACTTCCAACACTATGTTGAATATCAATGGTGAGAGTGGACATCTCTGTTGTATTCCTGACCTTAGGGGGAAAGCGCTCAGTGTCTCCCCATTGAGGATGATATTAGTGGTGGGTCTTTCATGTATGGCTTTTATGATCCTGAGGTATGATTCTTCTATCCCTACATTCTTGAGGGTTTTTATCAAGAAAAGATACTGTATTTTGCCAAATGCTTTCTCTGCATCTATTGAGAGGACCATGTGGTTCATGTCCTTTCTTTTATTGATGTGATGTATCACATTGATTGTTTTGAGTATATTGAACCAGCCCTGCATCCCTGGTATACATCCCACTTGGTCATGGTGAATAATTCTTTTAATGTATTGTTGGATCTGATTGACTAGTATCTTGCTCAGGATTTTTGCATCCATGTTTATCAGGGAAATTGGTTTATAGTTCTTTTTAGTGGGGTCTCTGTCTGGTTTTGGAATCAAGATAATGCTGGCTTCTAGAATGGGTTTGGAAGTTTTCCTTCCATTTCTCTTTTTTTGTAACAACTTCAAAAGAATAAGTGTTAACTCTTTAAATGTTTGGTAGAATTCCCCTGGAAAGCCATCTGGCCCTGGACTCATGTTTTTAGGAGATTTTAGTTAATAATTCGATTTCTTTACTGGTTATTGGTCTGTTCAACTTTTCTATTCTTTCTTCTTTCAGTTTTGGTACTTACATATTTCTAGGAATTTGCCCATTTCTTCCAAATTGCCCATTTTATTGTCATATAATTGCTCATAATCTCTTATTATTGTTTGTATTTCTGCTGTGTTGATTGTGATCTCTCCCCTTCATTCTTGATTTTATTTATTTGGGTTGTTTCCTTTTTCTTTTTGATCAAACTGGCTCAGGTTTATCAATTTTGTTAATTCTTTCAAAGAACCAGTCCTGGTTTCATTGATCTGTTCTACTGTTTTTTTGGTTTCAATAGCATTAATTTCTGGTCTAATCTTTATTATTTCCTGTATTCTGCTGGTTTTAGGTTTACTTGCTGTTCTTTTTCCACATCTTTAAGGTGTAAGGTTAGGTTGTGTATCTGAGACCTTTCTTTCTTCTTTAGGAAGGCCTGGATTGCTGTATACTTCCCTCTTATGACCATCTTTGCTGCATCCCAGAGGTTTTGGGCTGTGGTGTTATCATTTTCATTGGCTTACATGTACTTTTTATTTTCCTCTTTAACTTTTTGGTTAGCTCATTCATTCTTTAGGAGGATGTTCTTAAGTCTCCAAGTATTTGTTATCTTTCCAAATTTTTTTTCTCGTGGTTGATTTTGAGTTTCTTAGCATTGTGGTCCGAAAATATGCAAGGTATAATCTTGATCTTTTTGTACTTGTTGAGGGCTGATTTATGTCCCAGGATGTGGTCTATTCTGGAGAACGTTCCATGTGCACTGGAGAAGAATGTATATTCTGCTGCTTTAGGATAAAATGTTCTGAATATATCTGTTAAGTCCATCTGGTCCAGTGTGTCATTCAAAGCCATTGTTTCCTTGTTGATTTTTTGATTGGATGAACTGTCCATTGCTGGGAGTGGGGTATTGAAGTCTCAGAGTGAGTACTGAAAGATATGAATTTATTGATATTATGTTGCCTGTAGAGCTGGAGTTTCTGGTGGTGTTCTCTGGTTCTTTCTCATCTTTGTTGCTTTTGTTCTTTTTGTTTTGTTTTGTTTTTCATCTTTTCTCCCCTCAGAGAGTCTCCCTTAAAATTTCCTGCAGGGATGGTTTAGTGGACATGAACTCCTTTAGTTTTTGTTTGTCTGGGAAACCTTTTATCTCTTCTTCTATTTTGAATGACAGTCTTCCTGGATAAAGAATTCCTGGCTGCATATTTTTCCAATTCAGCACAGTGAATATTTCCTGTCACTCCTTTCTGGACTACCTCGTTTCTATGGATAGGTCTCCTGCAAACCTGATCTGTCTTCCCTTGTAGGTTAAGGACTATTTTTTCCTTGCTGCTTTCATGATTCTTTCCTTGCCTGAGTATTTTGTGAATTTGACTATGATATGTCTTGTTAATGGTCAGTTTTTGTTGAATCTAATGGGAGTCCTCTGTGCTTCCTGGATTTTGATGTCTGTGTCTTCCCCTAGGTTAGGAAAGTTTTGCACTGTGATTTCCCCACATAACAATTCTACCCCTTTTTCTCTCTCTTCATCTTCTGGGACCCCTATGATTCTGATGTTATTCCTTTTTAATGAGTCACTGAGTTCTCTAATTCTTATATCGTGTTATTTTGCCTTAGTCTCCCTCTTTTTTTCTGCTTCATTATTTTCCATGTTTGTCCTCTATGTCGTTGACTTGCTGCTCTGCTTCATACATCCTTGCTGCTGTGACATACATTTGAGATTGCAGCTCAATTATAGCATTTTTAATTTCATCCTGACTAGCTTTTACGTCTTGTATCTCCACAGGAAGGGATTCTAATCTATTTTCAACCCCAGCTAGTGTTCTTATTATCGTGATTCTAAATTCTGGTTCAGACATCTTGCTTGTATAAGTGTTAAGTCCCTGGCTGTCATTTTTTCCCGTTCTTTCTATTGGGGTAAATTCCTTCGTTTCATCATTTTGAAGGAAGAAAAGGAATTAATAAAGTAAAAAAAAAATTAAAAAATTAAAAACAACACAAACAAATCAAATAAATGATGCTAGATCCTAGGTGTGTTTTGGTTTGGTTGTTGAAAGAAGCTTGATAGAAAAGGGGAAGAAAAGAAAAGAAAAGAAAAAAAGGGAAAAAAGGAAAATGTTTGAAAATTTGAAAAAATGAATACAATAAAATATAACAAAATGAATTGATGAAAGTAAAATAGAATTTAAAAAATTTACAAAAAACTGAAAAATATAGTAGAAAACATTAAAGAAAAATATTTTTATATGAAAACATAAGATAAAAATAATTTTTTTCTTTCTGTATTCAAGAATAAGAGAAGAAAAAGGGAAAAAATAAATATATGGACTAGCAAACAGAATGAAATACGATTGAAATTACATCCAGGTTCCCCTAGAAGTCAAAATATGAAGCACTTTATAATCTGTAAACTAAGCAGGTGTAGAGACTCGTGGTTGTTCCTCAGGAGTGCAGTTGGCTTGTTTGGGTGCAGTTTAGTGTAATGTCTCCATTCTCCACTAGATGGCACTGCTTAGCTTACTGGGGTGGATTGTTGTGGCACTTGTAGGTGTGTATGTGTATGCATTGGAGGTGTGAAAATGGCATCACCCAGCTACCCAGTATCTAGTTTCATAACTCTGTGTTCTTCCTGACTGGCAATCAGGCACCCCTCCTTTGTCTCTGGCTTCTGTCCACTCCCTGCTTCTACACTGTCTGTAACCAAGCTGCCAGCCGCCACCTCCCTCCTGAGTTTTATCTCAGATGAGTCTGTGTTTCCCAACCCCTCACTTCTGAGGGAATCCAGCCTTGACCTGCTCAGACCCTCTGGGGGAGGGTTTCCCTGAGCAGTGGCTGGGTGCTGGCCTACCCCCAGGAACATTTGCATGAATACTGCTGCCAGTGTCCTGCATACTGCAGCTGGGTCCCAGTCTGCCCCAGAAAAAGTGTCTGCGATTGTGTAACCAGTGTTTCAGGGACTATGGCAAATCACAGCACACATCTGGTACCAGGCTTCACCCCCAATGTCCTTGTTCCAATACCAGTGAATGTGGCTGATCTCCAGGGTCTGCTGGGACCCTTGCCTGTGGGGAGGTTGCATAGCCTCTACCCAATGTCCTCCCAGTAGGGAAACCACCTCTCCCTGTGTGGCCAGAGGACTCTTCAGACCTTGCACTCTGCTCCTGGGGATTTGCCCTTCCCACCAGAGCACCACCAGGTATCGACCTGCAGAGTTTCAGACTCTGTGGTCTCCCTGTTTATAGAGTCTTAACGGAATTTAAACCCTCTCCTTTCTCCTTTCTCCTTTTTTTGTTCAGTCCCCTGTAACTGTTTCTGCTCTTCCCTTTTCTCTCCAGCTGTTTCTGGGGAGGGAGTGCTATTCCCATACTCTTCCTGTCTCTGTCCCCTTCCAAAAGCAAAAATAGCTCCCTTTCCTCCATTACTTCTTTCTCCCTCAGTTCACCTCTCCATGCTGCATACCTGCTGAGTTCTGTGGTTCAAATTGTGCAAATTGTTGTGTTAATCCTCAAATCAGTTTTCTAGGTGTGCAAGATGGTTTGGTGTTGATCTGGCTGCATTTCGGGGACGAGATGCAAGAAAACTTCCATCTTGTTCTGCCATCTTGGCCCCCTCACTAATTCCACTTTCAATTCTACAAAATTTTGCTTCATGTGTTTTGGGGCACTAGGGTTAAGTGTATAAATATTTGTAACTGTTATATCTTACTGATGAATTGATACTTTTTTATTATTATGAAATACATATTTTCTTTTCTAGAAATATTTCTTGTATTCAAGTCTATTTGTGTAGTATTGATATGGCTATAGGTGCCATAGAGTTACTGATTTCATGTTTTACCTTTTTTATATGTTTTTACTTTTTATTTATTTGTGATTTTTAATGTAAGATGTGTCTCTTATAGACAGCATATAGTTAGGTCTGTTTTTGTTCAATCTGACAATCTGCCTTTTGTTTATTGGATTTAGTACATTTAAATTTCATGTAACTATTGTTGTAGTTGGATTTATACCTGCCATCTTACTTTTTAAGTTTCATTTTTATCATTTGTTTCTAATGTTCAACTGTTTTTCTTTTACTACTATCTTTTGTGTTAAATAAATATTTTTTATACTTTACCATTTACTGTCTCTCTTGATTGTATTATTATTTCAAATTATTGTTCTAGTGGTTGCTTTAAGGATTACAATATGTATCTCAACTGATCATAATCTACTTTAGAATAATACAAATGTGATTCCAGTAAAATAAAGTATCTTTGCTTCATTATAGATCCTTTTCTTCCCCTTTATGTTAGTATTGTCATATATCTATATGTCATAGATATTGATGTATAGATATATCTATATCTAATTCCAACAATATGGTGTTATGTTTTTATACAAAAATATATTTTTAAAAAACAAGAGTGTTTTATTTTGATAGACTTTTGATTAATATATATATGTATAGATTTTTATATTTATACATGTGTTTATTTTTTCTGGCTGTCTGCACTTCTTCCCCAGATGAGAGATACTGTCTAGTGTTACTTTCTTTCAGGCTAAAGGGTTTCCTTTAGTATTTCTTACAAGCAGGCCTATTAGCAATGAATTCTCTGAGTCTTCGTTTATCTGAGAATGTATTTATTTCACCTTCTTTTTAAATAGTTTTGCTAAATATAGAATCTTAGTTGACATTTTATTTAAACATTTTTAATTTGTCATTGTAGTACCTCCTGGCCTCCATTATTTCTGGCATAAATTCATCCGTTAATTATATTGTATAATTGTACATGATGTGTTGTCGTTTTTACTTGTGCTTTCAAAATTTTCTCTTTGTCCTCGATTTCAACAGTGTAACTATGATGTGTCTAATTCTCTTTGAGTTATCTTACTTGGGGTTCACTTAGGTTTTTAGATGTGTAGAAACCTCCTCTGTAAGTGATAGCAAAACTTGTTGTTTTCTTTGCCAATCTCTCCCTGGCTGAATTGCCATTCATTCTAGTTGAATTGAGAGAACTAAGGGATTGGGGAGTTTTATAAGCATCCCTTGTTAAAGATGTCACAAACTTGGGGGCACCTGGGTGGCTCAGCTGGTTGAGCGTCTGACTTTGGCTCAGGTCATGATCTCACAGCTCATGAGTTTGAGCCCCGTGTCCAGCTCTGTACTGACAGCTCAGAGCCTGGAGCCTGATTCAGATTCTGTGTCTCCCTCTCTCTCTGCCCCTAACCCACTATCATTCTGTCTCTGTCTCTCTCAAAAATAAATTTAAAAAAACATAAAAAAAATTAAAGATGTCACAAACTTGTACTGTTTCTGCATCATAGCCTAGAGACTCTATTCAGGCAATAAGTTGGGAAAGTCATTCGGCACATTTTGTTTGTTTTTATTCACTCAAGGATCTATGTCCTTCATTGCCTGATGTTCTGTATCTTCAGAATCATTGATTCCTACATTACATGAAGTTTTTTTAGTTGTTTCAGGCAGGAAGATAAATCTGGTGTCTGTTACTCAATCTCAGCTGGAACAGTTTTACTTTTTTTTTTTTTTTTTTGCTGTTTGTGTTTTTGAATTAATCATTATTTTATAAAGTAGCTTTAGGTTTATAGCAAAATTAAGTGTACCGTAAAGACAATTCCCATGTATCTGTAGTTCCCACCTATGTACAATCTCCCTGAGTATCAACGTCCTGTAACACAGCAATACATTTCTTACATTGATGATAAATCTACATTGTCACACCATTACCCCAGAGTCTACAGTTTACATCAGGGTTTATCCCTGGTGTTGTACTTTCTATTCATTTTGATAAGTGTTTGATGACATGTATCTGCCATTATAGTATCATATGGAGTTGTTTCACTTCCCTAAAGTCTTCTGTGCTCTGCCTATTTATCCCTCCATTCTCCCTAACCCAAGCAACTACTGTTTTGCTCTTTCCATAGTTTTGCCCTTTCTAGAATGACATAGAGTTGGAATCATACAGTATGTAGCCTTTTCACATTGGTTTCTTTCACTTAGTAATATGCATTTACATTTCCTTCATGTCTTTTACGCCTTGAGAAGCTCATTTCTTTTTGGTGCTAAATAATATTCCATTGTTTGGATGTACCAGAGTTAATGTAGTCCCCTAATTAAAGATCCCTTGGGGCGCCTGGGTGGCGCAGTCAGTTAAGCGTCTGATTTCAGCCAGGTCACAATCTCGTGGTCCGTGAGTTCGAGCCCCACGTCGGGCTCTGGGCTGATGGCTCAGAGCCTGGAGCCTGTTTCCGATTCTGTGTCTCCCTCTCTCTCTGCCCCTCCCCCGTTCATGCTCTGTCTCTCTCTGTCCCCAAAATAAATAAACGTTGAAAAAAAAATTTTTTAATAAAAAAAATAAAAAATAAAAAATAAAAAAAATAAAGATCCCTTGGTTGATTCAAAGTTTTGGTAGTTATTATAAATCTGCTACAAACATCAATGTGCAGGTGTTTTGTGGACTTAAGTTTTTAACTTCTTTGGTTAAATACTAAGGAGTGCAATTGCTGGATCCTATGGTAAAAGCATGTTTAATTTTGTAAGAAAATACCAAACTGTTTTCCAAAGAGGATATATCATTTTGAATTTCCACCAGAGTTCCTGTTGTTTCACATCCTCACCAGCATTTAGTGTTGTCAGTATTTTGGATTTTAGCCATTATAGAGGCATATAATGGTATCTCATTGCTATTTTAATTTGTAATTTTGTAATGACATATTATGTTGAACATTTTTTCATATATTTGGTTGCCTTCTGTAAATCTTCTTTGATGAGATGTTTGTTCATGGCTTTTGGCCATTTTTTAATCAGGTTTGTTGGGAAAAAGTATGGAATTTTTGTTATTCTCAGGAGCTATATGCGCTACCCTTTTTCATTAACATTCGTCACCCATTCCAACAGGAATTATTCTCTTCTGGGATGAAATAATTTACTGATCTGTTTTAGTGCATACTGGACCAAAGATGCAATACTGTGAAATTGAGGCAAATGAATCTATAATTAATTAACAAATTTTTTATGATCTTAAGACTAATTTCCAATTCTGAAAGGATTAATCTGTGTATTCACTCAACAATAAATTATTAAGAACCTGATATATATGATGTTTTGTGATAGATGCTTTGGATTATCTTTCTAACCACACACACCCAAATACAGTATCTGTCACTAAGTACATAAAAAATTAAATCTGATTTTTTCATTAAAAATTAAAAATGACATTGTGGTTGGGGATGAGTATGTAAAATTATACTTTTAATAAAATAATAGCGTATATCATTGGCATTCTGGGAATATACATATTTGACCTGCTTACTGTTTATTTTGCTACTTCTTAAGAATTTTTTTTTTTAATTTTTTTTTTCAACATTTATTTATTTTTGGGACAGAGAGAGACAGAGCATGAACAGGGGAGGGGCAGAGAGAGAGGGAGACACAGAATCGGAAACAGGCTCCAGGCTCTGAGCCATCAGCCCAGAGCCTGACGCGGGGCTCGAACTCACGGACCACAAGATCGTGACCTGGCTGAAGTCGGACGCTTAACCGACTGCGCCACCCAGGCGCCCCAAGAATTTTTATAACACTTATGTGTTAATATAAATATAAATCTGGCATTATGTAACACTTTTATTTTAAGTACAGGTCAGTCAGAATTAATTCTGGCAAGCTTTAATAACAGAATATTTTAAAATCAATTTGATTAGATGGTTTTCTAACATACACTGACTGAATGTCTTCCATTCCTAAGTCACCATTTGAAACTTATATCTGCAGTTTGATTTCCTCATTCCAAGTTTTTGCTGGGCATATCCACTTTTCCACATTCATCCCATTTAAAAGCAAGCATGTTGCCTTAGCCTGAAACCCTCTGTGCCTCTAGTTTGTTATTTTTAATGGCCCTGGCATAACTCAATCACTCAGTATTAAACCTCAGATTCATTATGGACATATACTTACTTTCCATGTCCCAACTCAGAGATTCTAAGATTATTTCTTTTTATTACTTGAGTGTCAGTTTTAAGTGATAGAAACTGTGAAGGGGGCAATGTAGGGTTCTGGGGAGGAATCTTAACAGTCTCCATATATTGGCACATTCCCAACTAAATGTTCTTGAGGAAACAAAGATTACTGTAGGCTCTACAACAGCACTGTCCAATAGAAATATAATGTGAGTTATAAATATAAGCTACATGTATAATTTTAAATTTTCTAGTATCCATATTAAGAATTATATATATATTTATATATATATTTATATATATATAAAAATATATAATTATATATATATTTATTTAACCAAATATATAGAAAATATTATTTCTATATGTAGTCAGTATATAATTATGAGATGCTTTAAATTATTTTCTTCAAAATAAGTCTTTGAAATATGGCAAATTTTTTTTTTAATTTTTTTTTCAACGTTTATTTATTTTTAAGACAGAGAGAGACAGAGCATGAACGGGGGAGGGGCAGAGAGAGAGGGAGACACAGAATCAGAAACAGGCTCCAGGCTCTGAGCCATCAGCCCAGAGCCCGACGCGGGGCTCGAACTCCCGGACCGCAAGATCGTGACCTGGCTGAAGTCGGACGCTTAACCGACTGCGCCACCCAGGCGCCCCAGAAATATGGCAAATTTTTTATTTATACTTATAGCATATCTTAGTTTTCACTAATCGCATTTCTCTTTTTTTTCCTCCCAGGACAAAGGACTATTTTATTTCCAATATTATTGCTTATTATGATGTAGATCTCTCATTTCCCTTCCCCCATTTTGCCCATCCCTCACTTCCCTAGCCTCTGGCAACCATCAGTTTGTTCTTGGTATTTATAGGTCTGGGTCCGCTTTTTGTTTGTTTGATTATTCATTTGTTCTGTTTTTTAGATTCCATGTGAGTAAAACCATATGGTATTTTTTCTCAGTCTGACCTATTTCGCTCAACATAATTCCCACTGGGTCCATCCACGTTGTTATAAATGGCAAGATCTCATTCTTTTTTGTGGCTACATAATATTCCATTATGCATGCATACACACACACACACACACACACACACACATACACACCCCACATCTTCTTTATACATTCATCTATCAGTGGACATTTAGTTTGCTTCCATATCTTGGCTATTGTAAATAATGATGCAATAAACATAGGTGTGCATGTATCTTTTCAAATACTATTTTCATTTTTCTGGGTAAATATGCCAGTAGTGGAATTATTGGATCCTATGGTATTTCTATTTTTAATTTTTGGAGGAAACTCCATTATGTTTTCTACAAAGGCTGTACCAATTTACATTCTCACCAACAATGCATTAGGGTTCTTTTTTCTCCACATCCTCACCCAATACTTTTATTTCTTCTTTTTGATACGGTTCCCTCTGACAGGTGTTAAGGTGATATCTCATTGTGGTTTTGATTTGCATTTCCCTTATCATAAGTGATGTTGAGCATCTTTTCATGGGTCTGTTGGCCATCTGTATGTCTTCTCTGGAAAAATGTCCATTCAGGTCTACTGCCTGTTTTTTAATTTGACTTTTTTGGTGTTGACTTTTATAAGTTTGTTACATGTTTTGGATTTTAACCTCTCATCAGATATATCATTTGCAAATATCCTCTCCTACTCATAGGTTGCCTTTCTATTTTGTTGATGGTTTCCTTTGCAGTGTAAAAGCTTTTTATTTTGTTGTAGTCCCAATTGTTTATTTGCTTTTGTTTCCTTGCCTTAGGAGACATATCTAGAAAAATGTTGCTATGTTCAATGTCAGAAATTGCTGCCTTTGTCCACTAGTCACATTTCAAGTGTCAAACGTGGTTACATCTGACTAGTGGCTACCATATAGAATAGGCACATTCCTGGAGAGTGTCTTACCATCCTGAAAACAGTAGTCTAAACATGCAGGTTTTTGAGAGTATGGTCTGGAAACCGAGCATTAGAAAATGTGAAGATAATGTGTCATTCTGGAGTTACAGTTAGATTCAATGCCAGAGGAGGTGGAATCAGTCCATGTCCATGGAGCAAGTAAGACATGAGTTATCAAACCAAAGTGTAAAATCTCTATTTGTTTCCTTTAGAGACACCTCCCAATTCTTTCAGAATATTGCATCATGCTTTTCACTCTGTTGTTTGGAATTCTTTGACTATCTTTGTGTGTGTGTGTGTGTGTGTGCACATGCACGTGTACATGTGAGAGAGCAAGTGAGTGAGCAAGAACACAAGAGTCAGCATGTGTGTAGGCAAATGTATGTCAGTATTTTTAAGGAAAAAATATGATCATAGATTACCTAAATTCTCTAGTTTGATTTTCTCACTTGGCCATACATTTTATACATCTTTTCATATTACTACATGGAAATCTGTAATATTTTTAATGGTAGCATTAAATGATGTATCTTTTCTGCCATTTACTTGAACAATATCCTGTCAGTAGGTATTTAACTTATTTTGAGGTTCCCACAACTAAATGAATTGTGGCTATATACATTCTTGTGTACATTTGTGAATACTTCATGCATAATAGATCCTTAAAATGTAAGTTGTTGAATCAACGACTAGGGTACCTAAGTTTTTGTTACACACTGACAAATTGCCTTCCAAAAATAGTTAAATAAGTTTATAGCTCACCCACATGGCAGAATGTGTCCTTTCTCTATACTCAACTTGTTCCATAGGTTATAAGCCTCCAAATCATTTTGCCAATAGTGGGCAAAATAGTATTATGTTGTGATTTAATTTTAATTTTTAGATTTTTTGTACTGTTTCTTAGAATGAACAAGTCTTTATATTTTATTGGAAATTCATGCTCTTTTACAAAAATGTTGCAGTTTTATATTTGATTGCTTTTTAGTTTTTTTCAAAAGTATTTCATGGATGTTAATACCTTAACTTATAAATGTTACAAACGTTTTATCCTGGATTATCATTTGTCTTTTTTTATTGCTTATATTTTACAGTGAGATGTTTAAAATTTCACACATTCATTTACATCAATCCTTTTTTTTCTCATAGCCTCCGGATTTTGAAACTTAATTGGAAAGGTCCTTCCCACCCTGAGATTCAAAATAAATGTTTTCTAATATTTTGTCTAACACAAAATATTTAATAGATTTTCATATTTTGATTTTTATTCTATTGACTACTGTTTTTAAATATGATGTAGGAGCTTAACTTTTCTTTCTAATGTACACTCAATTTTCTGACACCATTTATTAATGTTATTCTTTTAATTATCTATGATATAATCTTAGACATGCAATATTTTGATTCCTCTGTGAATTTTATATATTTCCTAGATGCTACTTTTTTCCATGGTCTCCACAGCTCACACTTAAATTGTGCTTTGCTCATTGAAAATAATAAATATTTTCTCACAGACGGAATAACTGGGCTGATTAAATTCTGAATATTAATAATAGTAATGCCTCACATTTACATAGCCCTTTGTCATACACAAAGCATTTACATATATATATTTAATTCTCATAACACCCTGTGAGTTAAATGGGGCAGGTATTATATTCTCCACTTTACAAATGAGGAAACCAAGGCTGAGGAAATGAAGTGATTTGTTCAAGGTCACATTGCCACTGTGGGATGAGTAATGATCCAGAAACAATTCCTATCCAATGCTTTCATTCCCTTTCCCAGTCAAACTTGCTCAGAGATTATTCACATTTAGTCATTTGGTTTTTTCAATAACCATTAATTGAAGACTGGAGCAGAGACTCTTAGTTCCCTACCCAGCATTCATCTTTCCCCTCATTTCTAAAAGAATGTTCATTATGTTCAGGTATCTACCTTTTTCAGGACATAGCTCAGACGAAGAGTGGATCCTGATAGGATTATCCATCATGATAATCCCATTACTCTTCCAGGTAACTGGTTTGGAACCGGTATATAATTATTTGGGGTCAATGAGTTGTATGGGAAAGTGTGCTTGGGTTAAGGCGTTTCTGAGTCCTTTTCTTTACTCCCAAGAAAGAGACACAAGATATGACAGTTCCTCATCTCTCTCTCCAGCGCAGATCACTAGTGAGTGCAACAGCTGGAGCTGCTAGGTCCAACCTGCTGCTGGGCTAGAGAGGAAGGCATCGCAGAACAGAGCAGAGCAAGAGAACAGTGAGAGAGGTGCTGGATCCTTTTCCACCTCCGAAATCCCTGTGATGCAAAATCAATGTCCTAATAGTAATGTCAGTCTTGACCAGGGCTTTCTGTGAATTGTAGATGAAAGCATCCTAACCAATACAAAGACTCAATGAGCATGCAGAACAGAGACACCCGTGATAAAGAGATCACCAATACAGTATGTTTTTGAAGAGCCTACTTTTCATATTGAGCTGCTGAACACCCTCTTTATAGTTTCTACTGCTACCACCCGAATTGAGGCCTCTGGAACATGAGGATATGCCAGGCTCTTTGTATCTTTAATGAGGGTCTGTACATTATTCAAATTAAAACCACTACCTTGTAATATGTATTTTCTTGAAGAAATTTATATTTAACAAAAATCAAAGTCTTTTTTCTTTAAGGATGGAAATATACTATCTGCTAGTAGTCAGAAGAGATATTTCCATCCTTGAGACCCACTGTGTTATAAAAGATGGAAGTGTCAGAGAGGCTCAAATGGAAATCATTGCTCCCACTTACCAGCTATGTGATCCTGGGCCAGCTCTACATTGTCTCTTGACCTCGATTTTCTTGACTTAAAAACAAACACAGTAACAGCAGCATGCAAGATTTGCCATGGGATTGGATAAGATATATCTTATCTGTGATATATATATATATATATATATATATATATATATATATACACATCAGTGTCTGACAGATCCTGACCCCCGAACAACACCTAGAAAATGGAATTTCTCTTTATTTCCACCTTTTCTTAAAATTTTACCTGGTAGGCTAGTGGTCTGCTGGGCAGTTGGCCTCCACTTTGTCCATGATTGTCACCAGAGAACGCTTTTTTGAAGTCCCTCAGAGAATGGATCAATGCCTGTAGTTACAAATATTTCCTGGAGTGGAAACTTGAAACAGACACCCAGACCCTGGAGATCACATATTTTCGGAGTGCACCGCTTGGTTGCCTATTGCCCCATTAATTGCTTGGTCCTGCTCCAAGGATTGGAAGGTTCTTTGCTCAATCAATGTTCTTTCCCAGGTAAGGCATGCCTGGTGTTCTCACTGCTGTTGCACATCACCTGCCTAATGTCCTCTTGCCCCTTAGAACTGCCTCCTATTATTACCCTCCTGCTTACCCTTTCCCCTGATAATTGTCGGCAGATGCCCTCCATCTGCCCTCTCCCCCTGGCTAATTGCCTTCTGTTTTTCCCTCCCCATTGGTCACATGCCTGGTCTGCCCTCCTGTCACCCTTCTTACCTGCTAACCTCTGCTTGATTTGCTGCCTAGACGCAGGTAGCACGGGCCTTTCTGCCCTTCAGACTGCCTGCTGCCCGCTGATTTCCTGTGCTGCTCACCCCACCTGCTGCGCGCCTGGGGTCACCTTCCTGCTGCCTGCTCCACCTGTCCCAGGGCTGTTTGATTTCGCCCCCTGAAAAGCACAGATGGGATCTCTCCAGCTTCCCTGTGATTGTCTAATGGGGAAGTGGGATGCAAATGACTGTGTAGAATAAATGGAGAGGAAGAAAAAAGACAAAACGAAACTAAAAACCAAATACCCAGATAGTTATTAAGAATCCAGAGTAATTTTGCTAAATAAAAATTATGCCTCTTTCAGAATCCAGGATATTTATACTAGATGGAAAGAAGGGAGACATACTTGTGAGCTGGTTAAAATAGATTCTCCCCTGCGTGGGAAGCAGCCATATATGTAGGAGGTAAGGGCCCCGAGGGTAAAGGTTCCTCTTCCATGTCTAACAGTGAAAGTAAGGATCAAGCTTTGGTGCTACACAGGTCTGTTCATGGCAAGTGATTGCATTTCACTGCATGGCATAATTTAAATGAACACCAGGGGCCCTTAATGCTGCTGCTGAATATTTGCAACCTGTATCTGGCATTTAGCCTTCCATATCTATTTTAGATGCTCTATTGGCTCCATTAGCAGGAATCTCTTTTTTGGGTGGCACTTTCCTTTGATTTTCTCTAATTGTTTGTTTAAACTGGCACAAAGCACTCACAAATTGGGCGCCATTGCAAGTTAATAGAATCTTTTATTGAGAACTTTAGTCCCAAAGACAGTGTTCCATTTAGAGCAGAGAAATTGCTCTTAAGCCAAAAATTCAGTGTGTCATCCAGGTTACAGAGATATTTTATTTTTGAGTGGGAACGTGTCACAGCAATCAGATGTCAGGCCCTCACACTTGGCTAAGAACACAAGGAGCCTGTGAGAAGGAGTAGGCATGAGCATTGACCTTGGACATGGTACCTAAGATTTGTTTTTACTCTTCCTCTCCAAGCCAAATGACTAGTCCTTGGTTATAGCCTTCTCAAGCAGGGGCTGTTTGATGATGCATATATCAACATCTCCAGGAGTTACACTATCAGTTACTCTCTGTTTGTCCAAAAACTTCTACTCTGAAATAAAATATCTTCGTTACCTTTAACCGAAAATCTTGTTACCCTTCTCCTGGAACTGACAGCCAGACCAACCAGATGATTATCACATTATTTAGTTCTTAAAGTGATTTCTTTTATAAAAACCAATTATTTCCTTGGTAGTAATGTTAATAATGACTGGCCTCACGCTGCCTCCTCTTGGCCTCAGTTAATTCATTTGTAAATCGCAGCAAAGGATGGAGGAAACCAGACATTCTATTGAGATTCTACTGAGCTTGAAGATACTGGAACATTTTTGTATCCGAAAACTCATGAGACTTAAAATTTCTAGTTATCTCTGAAGCATGCCCATGACCCCCATTGACAATGATTAATTATCAACACCTGCATTTGACAGACTTTCTAGTTTTCATAGTCCTAGACCATGAAAAAAGAAGGCTGTAGTAGACCCAGATATTTTCTCTGGAAGGTGGATATGTATAAAAAGCAATCTCCAAGAATACAAGGAGAGACATATAAAATGCAAATATGTATCATGGAAAGTCTGACATGAAGGAAACTTCGGTGATACCTAATCCTATTTCTTTAAGATGTGGATATGGTAACCAAGGTCTCAAGAATACAAGTGACTTGCCCGGTGTTAGTGTTGGAATAGGACTAGAGCCTGCGCTCTTTACTTTTGGTCCTTATTCTTATTATAGTTTTTATATAATATTTTGAGATCACCTCACCTTTTACTCGACCCTTGGAATTTGTGCTGATAAGAGTAATGATTATTGCAGTAAATCAAAAAGTCTCGCTGATTTGGCAGATGTGAAAAGAAAAAAAACATTTTGGAGTTTTACTCCTTGGCTTAATTGAATAAATGTGAGATCAGGTCACAGTCCATATCATGTGAGAAATATGAGTGCTGATGTCTTCAAATTGACACAAAAATCATTTACCATCTATCTGCCATCTCACAGTAATTAAGCACATTGCCTCCATTGCTCAGCACTATTTTAATTTTCCACCACAGGTACTTTTAATTGTCTCCATCTTTAAACCAAAAGAAAGAATAAGGGAGGCAACAGCTTGTTCCAGTGAGTGACTGTTCACTGAGAGAGGTGTGTGTATATAGGGGAGGACTTAAATGTCACAGTTTTCAATTCAATTTAGATTTAAATAATTTTAAAGATGTCATTAGAGTTTCCTGGTCCCACCGACCACAGAAAAACTTTCTATGACCACGTATTCCTGGAACAGTGTTATGAAGAAAATGGTGCTGACTACAGGTTCATCAAAACATCATCATAAAGAAATAAACAGCCCAGCAATTAAAGCTAAATTTATTAGAATAACTGCGGTAAGGAAAAACACTAACTTAGTAGTGTCTCAAAACAGAAAAAAGATAGGGATAAGAAATTAGAGGGCCTTGACAGAGTGATTCTGAAGGTGGCCTTCAAGGTGAAATGGCTAGAATTGGGCAAAGATTATGACATCATAGTTTTAGATTGGTGGGCCAGCAAGGTAAGGGTCTGCCAGGGAGCCTGGATAGGAAACTGTTGTAGTTAATTTGACGTTTTATTTTTGAGGACTAAGTACAGTTGCCTCTCATTATTCACAGTTCCTGGATTTGTACATATGCTGACTAGCTAGAGCTTCTATGCCCCAAATCAATTCTTCCTGTGCTCTCACGGTCATTTGTGGACATGCGCAGAGTGACAACAGCAGCTGAGGTTGAACAAGGCCATAATGTCCCTTCTTGTTTCTGCTCTCATAAACACATGCCTTGTGTGTGTGTGTGGGGGGGGGGGGCTATTTAGTGCTACCATTTTCATATTTTTGTGCTTTTCATTGGTGATTTGGCTCTTTGAAATGGCCCCCGAGCATGATGCTGAAGTACTGCCTCGTGTTCCCAAGTACGACAAGGCTGTGATGTGCCTAATGGAGAAAATACATGGGTTAGAGAACCTTTGCTAGGGCATGAGATATAGTGCTGTTGGCTGTGAGCTCAATGTTAATGAATCAACTATGTAGATACTATGGTGTGTGTGTGTGTGTGTGTGTGTGTGTGTGTGCATTGAATACAATCTCCAAACAGAAACATACATAAAATAAGGTTATATACTGCTCAGTCTCTACAAATGTAGTGAATAGAGGCTGGCAGGAACCTAACTCTGTATTTTCCCTTGGAACAATTCAGTATTCACTAATTCTGTATTTTAGAGACATTTTAGAACACAACTGCATAAATAATGAGAATCAACTTAATTTTTGCTTTTTTTTTATTAGTGTTTTGTCCCAGTATTATTTAATACAGGGACAGTAAATTATGTTTTTAATTTTCAATAACTTTTTAAACATACTATGAGATAGTAATTCCATTAGTGTTTTAGTATTTGTTCAGGGCAGGGGTGGCATGGACTGTTTGGTCATTCCCTGCAGTGAGCAGCCATATTTGGGCTTCTTGGAAGATGGTTTCAATGGAATGGGGATCGGAATGTGTGTACCACCGTCCCTCAGGTGTGGGGCTTTGTGATTAATAGGTCGATGTGCTCTGCTACCTGGGCACCTGCTTCAACAGCACTTGCAGGCACACCACTGTCCTTTCCAAGATGACCAAACCAGCTGCCAGGTGACTACTAACAACAGATTCACGTTTGGAAAAATAAACCTTCACCATTATTTTGAAATTCTTGTCATGGCAGAAGTTCAACTGCATTTGAAATTCATTCATAATTTCATGCAAATACTCAACACCACACTTGTCAATGGGAAAAATAACTATTTTACAATATATAAATAAAATCTAAATGCTTGAAAAACTTTTCTGTAGTTGTAAAAAATATGATTTAACATTTTTATCACTAACTTTATAGTTTCTCATCAGGGGTGACTGTGAATAATTTGAAGAGATCATCATTAAAAAGCAATTACATGTAACAATTACAATTATATAACCTAATATAAAAAGTTACATCCACAGAAGCATATTCAAGCTTCTCATTAAAAATGTGAAAACATTTTTATGAAAGTTTTATAAGAATTCAATATTAATACCTTCCTGATACTTTGTATTTAAATCTTTTATTTTAGTGGGTATATTATTTCTCCCCTGAGGACCTCCCTGCCCCTACCAAGACTATTCTTTTGTCACGTGTGTTGCCTGCTGAAGATTCTTAGCTGAGTCCTTCCTTAAAAATGATCCTTCTGGGGCGCCTGGGTGGCGCAGTCGGTTAAGCGTCCGACTTCAGCCAGGTCATGATCTCGCGGTCGGGGAGTTCGAGCCCCGCGTCGGGCTCTGGGCCGATGGCCCGGAGCTTGGAGCCTGTTTCCGATTCTGTGTCTCCCTCTCTCTCTGCCCCTCCCCCATTCATGCTCTGTCTCTCTCTGTCCCAAAAATAAATAAAAAAAAAAGTGGAAAAAAAAAATTAAAAAAAAAAAATGATCCTTTTCCAAAGGGGGCTCCTTTGGCCAAGGTTATTTCCTCTTCCCAGAGAGAGTTTGCATCAAATAGCTAGTTGATGTGAGGGCACAAAGGCCTAGCCTTCTTGCCACAATTTGGAAAAACTCTGAGAAGCTGTTCCAGCTCCAAAGCTCTTTATAGGTGGGATTGACACAGGCTTCTGCTGGACCACATCACAGTTTAATGCATCACACTTCATCTTCCACCTATTTCTGCCTTCCTAACTCCCTTGCAGGTATTTATCCCCAAAACATGCCCCATTAACCTTCTGCATGCAAATCTCCCCCTGGAAGTTGGTTTCCCAGTGAAACCAACATATGACTCTTACCATAATTAAATACTGCCAAGGAAAATTAGTGGATGCATTTTTACTAACCTCCATGTAGCCCCAATTTACCCAAGCTTGCCACAATGTACTTTCCAGGTTTTATTATTTTGTATAGGTGCTATTTCATACAAAAATGAAGGAAGCATTGCTCTTAGGAAAGGTAAAGCAAAGACATATTATCTATTCTTATAACATTTAATACTATCTAAATGCTGGTGACTTAGGAATGTATATGAATGTATATCTAGACCAATTTTATTTTATGATACTAGTCTAAATTTGCATATAGAATTGCCTTTTTGGCATCTCCCTGTGCATTTGTTATATGGTTCCTGAATTTAACATGTTTAACTGGAACTCTTAATTGTTTCTCAGGACTTGATACCCCACCAGCTTACCCAGCCCATCAGTCTTTTTCAAAAGAGTTAAAGGCACCAGCACCACTCACCTCATACCCAGAAACCTAGACATGCTCTCTAATCCCACCCTTTCTCTTACGTTCTTCCTCATTAATCCATCAGCAAGCCCTGTCCATAGAAGAATAAAAACTTTCTATTTTTTTTTTTCACTAGGTCTCCATAGCTCTAGCTATAGGACTATTAAAACAGCTTCCTCAGTGGTCTTCATTTTTCTACTCATAACTTTCTAACTTTCTTCCATATGGCGAAGATAGTGATTTTTAATTTTTTTTTCAACGTTTATTTATTTTTGGGACAGAGAGAGACAGAGCATGAACGGGGGAGGGGCAGATAGAGAGGGAGACACAGAATCGGAAACAGGCTCCAGGCTCCGGGCCATCAGCCCAGAGCCTGACGCGGGGCTCGAACTCACGGACCGCGAGATCGTGACCTGGCTGAAGTCGGACGCTTAACCGACTGCGTCACCCAGGCGCCCCAAAATGTTAATTAAATCAGGAAGTTCTTATGCTCAATATCTTGAGACAACGTTGTCTTGCTTTAGGTCAGACCTTTCACAGTGACCTGTAAGGTCCTGTCCAGTGCCTGCTTGCCTCTCCCACTCATCTTCTAATACTCCACTGCCTCTCTTTCTCTGTTCCACTATTCTTTTCTTGGTCCCATGAACAAGCCAAGCACCTTTCTTGCTCCTAAAGCCTTTGCACATGTTTTTCTTCCTGCTTGATGAGCTTCTACCTAATGCCCAGCAATTCACATTTAGTATATGATTCATGTTTTATGATCCTTGAGACGTCATTCAACATATTGGTCTTTATGTGGTTTTTCTCAATCATCATCTCTATAAGTATTACTTATTATTTTTTCTCTATTTCAGTGCATTTTATTGTTTCTTTCATACACTTCATCACAATTTGAAATGATCTCTTGTTCATTTTTTTATTGTCTTTCTGTTCTATTACAATGCTAGCTCCATGAGGGAGGAGTTCTGATCCACTTACTGCCATATCTCTAGTGCTCAGCACAAGCCTTGGCCCAGAGTTAGCATTCAGTAAGTATATTTGGGGTTAATAAATGATTAATGAAGTGAATAATGTAACTCATGCCTGTATGTGATACTTATTCTCTAGATACTGACATAACTTGTAGACTAATTGGGGAAAGACATTTCAAATCTAGGAAATGATATTTCTCATACAAAGTCACACTAATTTGATACCTTCTTTCAGCAACAGGCACAGAACCTTTAGAGAAAAATGTTTCAAAATATAGAATTTAATGACACTTCTGAGCAATCAACTGAGCATGATGTTTTCTCATCATTTAAGCCTTGGTTGGGATTTGAATTTTAGAGAAGAAATTTAGTACATAGCAGACATTAACCACGCAAGAAAAATATAATAAAGTATTAAGTGAAAATGGACTGATGAAGTGTAGCTATAATTTCAAGTCAACTGTGTTTTTTGACCATGATCAGAAAATCAACTATTTAAGTATGATCATTAGTTGATCAACATTATAAATCCCTACTACCTGCAACTCGCTGAGTAAGTTACATTAAGTACAAAGGGTCCCACTCTCTGGGAACTCAAACCTAAGTAGATGAGATAGTCATTCACCCTAAGATCTCATTAAGGAAATTTAGAAAATTCTGCATCTGATCCTCAGAATGTGTTCAACCTAATTTTAAGCCAGGATTAAACTTTGCCACATGCCAGGCACCACTTCCAAGAGGTCTTATCTTCACCCGGACCTGATTTGGATGATGAGATTCTGGACTATTTGCTGATGCTGTAATGGGATGAGACTCTTGAAGACTTTGGGGGAGTGTCAATGTATTTAGAGCAACATGGATCATTGGGGGTCAGAAGGGGAACTGTGGCAGACAAACTCTAGGATGACTCCTCATGATTCCCACCTCCTAGTGTTCAAGCTCTTGTGTAGTGATCCCTTCCTTTTAGTGTGAGTAGGACCTGTGATTTTCTTCTAACAAATGGAATGTAGCAAAATTTATAGGATGTTCAGGAATGTAGCAAAATTTATAGGATGTTCATGACTACATGTGTGTGATTACATGGTTATGTTTCTTTCTTTATTTAAAAAAAATTTTAACGTTTATTTATTTTTGAGACAGAGACAGAGATGAATGGGGGAGGGTCAGAGAGAGGGAGACACAGAATCTGAAACAGGCTCCAGGCTCTGAGCTGTCAGCACAGAGCCCGACGCGGGGCTAGAACTCACGGACCGCGAGATCATGACCTGAGCCGAAGTCGGCCGCTTAACCGACTGAGCCACCCAGGCTCCCCTGTTTCTTTAAATTATAGCACTCACCTTGCTGTAGTCTTTCTCTCTTGCTGGCTTGATGTTGGTGGCCCACAATACAAGAAACTGAGGGCACCATGTAGGAGGTTGAGGGTAGCCTCTTGTTGACAGCAAGAAACTGAAGACTGCAGTCCTACAATAAGAAACTGAATTCATCCAACAATCATGTGAATGGGGAAGCATATCCTTCCACAGGTGAAACTTAGATAAAACCACAGACCTAGCTAATACCTGGATTACATCTTTGTGATAATCTAAAACAAAGAAATCAGGTAAGCTATGTCAAGACTCCCAAAATGATGAGGTAATAAATGTGTGTTGTTTCAAGCCACTTAGTTTTTGGTTTTGAAGTAATAGACTAACACAGGATTGCTCTGCATTCTCCCTCAATCTTCCTTTATTTTCTCTGACTCCTTGGCTACGTATATTTGTGTTCAGCTTTATGAGTAAGAGCCCTGATTTCTACAGGATACTCTCATCACCAAGGTCACAGTCTATAAGAGTAGACACAAGTTTCAGTCCATCCTCATGAGTTTCAGCTAATCTTCATCAGATTCAAGGCTGCTCATAATCTTTCATTACCAACTATCTGCTGTTTGGACTTTGGGCTTCAACTTTAGACATGAGGATAGCCTTGTAAAGACTGTAACAATCCCCTATCCCATAATGTGTAAGCTAATTCCCTGTAACCAATCAGTCAATATCTACATATATATCTCTTTGTCTGTATATCTATCCATCCATCCATCCATCCATCCATCCATCTATCTTTCTGGTTCTGCTTCTCTGGTTAACCCCCAACTAAAAGAATATATGCTGAGAACTGTGTTATGTGTTGGGGAATCCAAAAATTGATGAAACATGTTTCCTTGCCTTGATAAATAGGTCAGTGGAAAAGAGGAGTATAAAAATAGAAAAAAATCTAACACAATATGGTAAGCCAAAATGAACTTCAGTTCAATGTCTTATGTAGTTAAAATGGAGAAATAACCACAGTGCCCTGTTGACCAAGAGAATGATGCTTCTAATTCCTATTGAGAAACAGGGAAATATTGACAGAGGATAAAACATTTAATTAGTGGGGACTTACCAGGAGAAGAATGGAGATAGTGTTAAGAAGAGAGCAGTGGAGTAGAAAGGCAATGTTAAGATTCTGGTCAGAGCATAGAGACAGCATCAGAAAGGAAGTTTTGTGATCAATGGTAATTTCCATGAACTTCATTTATAGGGTGCTGGAGTTGTTAGGGAAGTCTTTTAGTGATGGAGTATATCCCAAAGCAGGATCTTTTATCCTATGTCAAGGAGTTGTAATATTTTCCAGTTGATAGCAAGAAACTATTAAATGTGCTTTGGAAAGTAAGTCTAAAAGCTATATGGAAAAGCAATTGGAGTGAATAGAAGTCTGATGGTAGAGAAACAACCCAGTGTGTTATAGTAGTCCTGGGAGAGAAAGATTATAGCTTTAACCAAGAAAGAAACATTAGGCTGTAGGGAGGTTTCTTAGACTCTTAGGATTTAAGATCTAGAGTAGTGGCTCTGGGAAAGATAGAGAATTTTGATAGTTATTGCTTTTAAGTTTATTTGTTTATTTTGAGAGAGACAGAAAGAGTGTGGGAGGGGGAGGAGCACACACACACACACACACACACACACAGAGAGAGAGAGAGAGAGAGAGAGAGAGAGAGAGAGAATCCCAAGCAGGCTCCACACTCAAGCCTGATATGGGGCTCGATCCCTCAACTGTGAGATCAAGACCTGAGCCGAAATCAAGAGTCACATGCTCAACCGACTAAGCCACCCGGGCGTATGAGAATTTTGACAGTTATTTATAAACGTTTATATTATGAAATGCTATAGATATCATTTAATTTATAAAACTAATAAGCACCACTTTAACCTTCAGGTCAGAGAGTTTGAGAGGTCAAGGTGTTCTCTCTTTCTCTTCATACCACATTGGCATATTTGCAGGATAAAAGGAGAGAATAACTGTAGGAAAGCCTGTTGACAAAGCAAGGGTTGGCATGTTGGAATTGTTAGAAAGCATGGTAATGAATGATGAAATTCTAGGTACAGATTGAGGAATGTCTTTTCCTTTGACATGGAAGACTGCTTTTGACAAATCTATCTATCTATCTATCTATCTATCTATCTATCTATCTATCTATCCATCTATCTATCCATATATCTATTTATGTGTTTATTTGGGGGGGAGGGTGGAGGAGGGGCAGAGAAAGAGGGAGGGAGAGAATCAGAAGCAGATTCCATGCTCAGAGTGGAGTCCCATGCAGGTCTCAATCTAATGACCATAAGATAATGACCTGAGCTGATATGAAGAGTCAGATGCTCAACGAACTGAACCACCCAGATGCTCTCCTTTTGACAAATTTAGATGTAAAAAATTTGATATGTTATTGGGAAGTAAAAGCATTCATATATTGTTTATTGGAATTTAAAATGATGCAGCCTCTTTAGAAAATATTTTTGGATATCTTCAAAAAAGTTAAACATAGAGTTTGCTTATGACCCAGGAATCACTTCTAAGTATATATCCAAGGGAATAAAAACATATGTCCACAAAATACCTTTGCAAATTTTCTGTAGCCACATTATTTATGATAGCCAAGAAAGGAAAACAACCCAAATATCCACCAGCTGTTGAAATGATTTTTTAAAATGTGGTATGTGCATATAATTAAATACTCTTCAGCCATGAAAAGGAATGAAGTACTGATTCATGGATAAAAATATGGATGAATACATTATGCAAAATGAAAGAAGCTAGACTCAAAAGACCACGTGTTACATGATTCCATTGATATAAAATGCCCAGAATAGGCAAATTCACAGAGACAGAAAGGGTATTAATAGTTGCAGGGATGGGGCAATTGGAGAATGCGTAGTGGTTATAATGGGCACAGGTATTTTTGGTGGGGGATGGTGAAAATGTTTTCAAGTTAGATAGTGGTGAAGGTTGCACAACTCTGTATAGATTAGAAATCACTGAATCACATATGTTAGAAGGGTGACTCTTGATAACGTGAATTGTTTTTCAATAAAGCTGTTATATATTTGTTAAAAGAGCAGATTTGTTGAGGGGTCACCCATTTGATGGACTCTGTTTTCTCTAAAAATGTATGCTGAATGTGTAATGGTAAAAATTCCAAGAATTTTAGGGATTCTCGTCAACATAGCTGCATTAAAGGAAAAGAAGTAATATTCCCTCCTTTTGGTAAATCTCTGTAAGTGAGCATTGAATTGTACAGAAGCTGACTTTTCTAGTGTCCAGACTGTTTGGAATGTTGCTGCTCCTTGTGATACACACACACACACACACACACACACACACACACACAATGTTTATGAGAATGAGAGAACCTGATTCGCTTAGACTTCAAGGTAATCTCTTATTTTTAATTTGGTCATGTTTCTCACGTCTATAAGCTAGAATTATCTGGATTTCAAATACTTCACGTGTCTTTAGGGTGATCTACACCTAGCAATCTTATACTAACACATGTTTGAGATTAATATGACCCAGGAAGCACAGTGGTATTAAAATAGCAAACAAAGGTTCATTAGCCTCTGGGAATAAGTTTCATTCTATTTTGTATGTGTTAGCCCTATCTATTTCATCCATAAACTGGAATTCAGAAGAGTTCTGTAATTGAGTAATGAGTGTCTGGCTCTTCTGATTTTGACATTGGAAAATATAAAACAACCAACCAACAAACAAGTGAATCAGGAATATTTAGATGCAAATCCAAATTTCTTACCAGGGCTCTCAGATGTGATCTTAAATGTCTAATAAGATCACTTTAGTTCACACTGTTCTTTAGATTCATTGTTAGGATGAATTCATTTTAGAAAGGTTAAGTTATGTGGAAGGGTAAAAACTCACTGTCCTAACTAAGAGAGAAGGAGAAATAAAGTAAACCAACGTTTTCTAAACACCAAGTGAGAACTTAAACAATTTATCTTCTAAGGATACTCTATTCAATATTCTACCCTTGTGCTATTTTAATATGGCCATTAAAGTAAGTGTGCCCCTTGTTTAGTCACCCAGAGAACAACCTTCACATGGCATCCTCTGGGTACAGAGCAGAGTCATAATGAATCTCTTCCTCCCCATTAATGTCTTTTGCCAAATGTATAAAACATTTTATTTCTCATTAATGTCGTTCATTAAATTAAAAAAACTGAATGCATATATTTTTATTAAAACCAGTGGGATCCTAAATTCACTTAAAAAGTTTTGCTGAGATGTATGCTGCACATTTTTATCAGTATACCCTAATCATAGCAATGCAGAAATAGTTTCATTGGGCAACATCAAAACAAATTGTGCAAAGGGGAGAAAAAAACGGAGTGTGAGCTCTGAGGAGCCCAAATTCCCCCTTCTACATCTTCCAGTAAACAGAGGTCTGGTGCAAAAACACTGCTGGAAGAAAATTTTTGAATCACTCCTTCACCAAGTTGAGTACACCGGGCTGCCTCGTTCCGTGTATGTCCACACAGGCAGGTACCCTGATTCATCCTTAATTTGTCAGAGTTCACTCCCTGGTTTCAGTTTGGGCCCAATCATCTGTTCCCTGTCCCCTTGCATTTTCCTGAAGTGGAGAGATAGGGAGCCTAACAACTACATCAATAGGTCAGATTTTTGCTAGCCCCAGATCTTGGCCTCCTCTGTCTGCTTCTCTCGTATTAGAATTATTACAGTTATAATTATGTATATAATGTTTACATTCTCAACTATAGAGTAACCTTCAAGAATACAGGACCAAGTCTGGTTTGTTCAGTGTAGCATTTGGCACATTGAGATTCTCAATACATATATGGTTGACTGACTGACATGGACTGGGAGAGCTAACTGTTTAATTTATTGTACACCTGTGTGGTCTCCTCAAATTCCTGACTGGTTGGCACTGCCATCAGCCCAGGATGGTCTCGTCCTACCTTGTTGAGGAGTGGGGAATACTATCCAGTAACGATCTGACTTCCAAACCCTAAAGAAGGGTGGTGACAATCACGTGGGAGAAAAATCCTAACTCCTGCTAGACAAAAGATTTATTAGACCTTTTTTCTCCCCAGAGCTTTCTTTGCATTTTCTATACTTCTCATTATGATGTTGTATCTCAACTGACTTGGAATTTTTCCTAATTGCTTCTATATCAGAGCCCAACTGAGAATTCATGGAGAGACAGAAAAGGTGAATTTGACATTTCTAGTGATGTATCTGTAAGTTCTGGTGGTAACCATGCCCCAATTCCAATTTTGCTTAAATGAACAAAGTTCTTGTAAGGAATCAATGTTTTCTGGGAACTTAGCTTCATTTTTCAGTCTCCTGTAGACAGGTCTTATCAATCCCAGCTTGATATGCACCCAAAATAGGACAATGGGCCAATTTTTAGACTTATTTTCTGTCTTTAAAGGGTTTTTGGATTTAACAGCATTATAACTTTTCGAACAGTTTTCTTCATCACCTTAAAAAAATTTTATCCTTAGAATTGAAAATCCTGCTGCATTTCAGACCTTCTTATAGCTGCATTGATTAGTCTTCTAGGAAGCACAGCTGTGGCAATAATCCCGTCTCTGCATCTTTGCAAGCAGGAGGGAAGGCAGGAGATAAGAGTTGCCACAGGGAGTCTATATTTAATCTACAACTGGCTTATCCAAGTGTCTTATTGCTCCCTGAGGGTCTCACCACATGCACTATTGTGAGAAAAAAATGATAGAGAAGGAAGGAAAGAAAAGTTCACCCAAGATTGGTCTTCAACTAATTAATTCATTTCAGAATTGGCACAGGAGAAGTTTTTGCTTTGCTAGTGAGGCAGACTCTGAGAAAACGAGACCTTCTCTGTACCAGCACAGCTTACCTTTCTGGCTTTGCCCTGTGGCTGCTATTGGGGGATAGCTGAGCTTTTTCTTGGCAACAATCATTAAGGCTGCTGGGAGGCATCTGTAAATGGTAACTTCAGTAGCTCCATCAAGGAAACCCCGCCGATCTACACTGCAGATTTTTATGGGTATTCACACAGTGGAATAAAGTGGGTATTTGAGACAATTATAAAATCAATTACAAAATAAGTAAATACATAAATAATTAAAACAAAACAAAGTAAATAAACATTCAGCCTCAAAGGGGGAAATAGAGGAAAGCTACTCTTCTTTAAACACAATTTTTATGGCCATTCAATATCTTACAAGGCTACCATGATTAACCTATTTGACATTAAATATAAAACATGTCTGACTTTGCAAGCCCTCTATCATCTGGCCCCTAAATCTTTACAGATGTCAAAATGAAACCTCAGTCCAATGTCACTGTCATGAAATCACACAACATTTGTACCTGCTTAAGAATCTGCGTGCTCTTACCTCCTCCTAGAATGGCCTTCTTCCTGTTGTGTGTCTATCTTAATTTTTAAAAAATGAACTCAAATACACTTCTTTCCTAAATCTTACATTGATCTATAGCCCCTACCCTCTCTGAACAACTTTAGCATGTATTATTTTTATTATATCACAGAAGAGAACCCAGTAAATATCAGCAAAACTGAGCCTCTGCCTTTTCTCTGTGTATAAGAATGAGGTCCTGTTTTTCAGTATACAAGGAGAAAGTATCTCTAGTACTCTGAAAACCTAATTAAAAACATCAATATGTTTGGCCAATGCTATTTATTTGGCCAATCTAATGGTATTTAAAGAAGCTATTGTATAATTTAGACCCAGATATTTGCCTACCAAATTCAGTATGAGTATGTTTTGTTAGTTTTCAGAAGCAAATAAGTTAATAGACAGAATTTTCAAGTTTCAATTTTTCTTCCATAAATATTAGTTATATATTTGATGTCTATCATAACTAGTCTTACTAGCAAAAACAAACAAAAAATAAACAAAAAAAACAAGCAAACATTGAAAATAGTTAGCTGATTACACTTAAATTGATACAATTTAATGAATAAGTGTAATATGATAAGTTTCTTATTGATGGTTCATAAGATAGGATATTAATCACCAAAAGGAATACGATGAACTTTGCCAGATGATCAAATCTGAAAATGAATGCCCATAATTTTTATCAGACTTATATAACTTAGATGTTCCCATTTGCTAAGCATTATTTAGATATAAAGACCAGAATAGTTTGTGAATGTGCTTATATGTAGATAAAATTTGAGCCAATATCAGTTTCTTTTCCCCAACTACTATACTACCAAAATTCCTCAATATCACAGTCACCGTCATTAACCAAAACAAAAATTTATTTGACCACATACTGTGTCTATCATACAGAACACCTAGTCTTGCTCTAAGACGGATGCCCTCAAACTTCTTTTTTACTTTTCTTTTGGTATGGCTCACTGAATCATGTTTCCTAGTCTTTTTCAGGTGCCTCATCTGTGGTTTTTTGTTTGTTTTGTTTGGAAATAATATAAAGGCAATAATCACCAAAGTGTCTCTCCTAATTTTCCCTAAGATCTAGTATTTTTAAAATAAAGAAAATGTAGAATTAAGTAAAAGGAAAGAGTATGCTTGCATAAAGGTGTTGGGTGTGTCTATGATCCTCCCACATACATAACTGTGCTCACATATTTGGCCCCTTCCTTACCGAACTTTGGTTTCCATCAGCTTCTGTTCATTTGGTTATACATCTCTGGATGTGGATTTTTGTTTTTGTTGCTTTCTTCTCTTTTACCCAAATAGTACATACTGGAATTTCTTCCTTCTCTTCCTAAGCCCTCCTCCCTTTTCAACATACACTCTCTTATTAGGTTATCAAAGATATTCTCATGGCTTATATTATCCCTTATTATGTTATGATACTCACCTTCACACATCTAGCATCAGATCCAAAGCCCAACTGTGTATTCAACATTTAAATGTTTCTTTTCATTTGGCACCACTTCCTACAATAAGTATTTTCTGATCATGGCACTAAAGTAGGATCTACCTGTTATTCATTCACAAATATTCCCTACTTTTCCTTTGTAGCAATCAACATACTTAGGATTATTTAATTAATTAAAAACAGAGTAAAATAGTTCTCTAATGTATAGTTATTCATAGCTTTCTCATCTCCTTTCACACACCAAAGCAAATTCCATTTTTGCTTGCTCATCACCTTCTAAACTTGTATTCTGCTGATTGTAGAATTTGGTGAAGTGGAGAATTGGAGAAGTAGGTGAAGCAAGCTTGATTTATATTGCAGAGAACAGACTTACTCTAGGGAAAGGAAAGGAAATTTATTGCCACTGAGAGTGAGGGAGGCATATTTCAAGGCAGGCTGTTGGGTTGGAGATAGTTTTGGGGGGAGTTTGCAATGGGAAGGAAGAGATTTTAGAGTGTCTGCCATATATGGGGGTTAATGAGAATGAGACAAAGTGGCTTAGCTTTCTCTGAGTCCTAATTTATTTATTTGTTTAATGTCTTTCTTTTCTACTAAACTGTAAGATTACATGAATGGAGAATCCTCTTCAATGCTATATTACTGCCAGTACCTTTCAAGTCTTAAATTATTGGAGGTGCTTGATCAACATTTTTTTATTGATAGTTAACTATCTTTATGCACATTACTAAGTTACTTAATGAGCTATAGCCATAGAATCATTATATACTGTGAAGACACAGATAAATTAGGGAAAGAATTTTGACTCCTTGAAGTGAGGTTATACATATATAACCTAACTAGATTTATGTTAAGGTTTAGATTGAGTGACATTATTTTCAAAACTGTAAGAACTAAGTCAATCTGTGCAGGGATCATCAAAGAAGTCTTCTCAGAAAGGATAAAAGATAAACTTAGAAGACCAAAAGAAGTGGAATAAAAGAAAAAAAACTTTTAAAACATTCTTTAGAGAGAAGGTATTTTATATATTATTTCACCAGTTTACATTTCTTTGAGTTCAACATTTTCACAATGTTTTTTGAACCAAGGTGCAAATAGAATTATTGTCTTAAGTCATGTACTACAGGAATTATAGTAGTCCTACCTTCTCCATGGGGGGATATGTTCTAAGACCCCTTGTGGATGCCTGAAACCATGGTAATGAACCCTAAATATTTTATGCTTTTTCCTGTTCATACACACCTAATAACTAATAATAAAGTAGAACAATTAGAACAATGATCTAATAAAAGTTGTATGAATATGATATCTTAAAATTTCTTATTGTACTGCACTCACCCTTCTTTTTATAATGATGTGAGATGATAAAATGCCTATGTGATGAGATAAAGTGAGGAGAATAATGTGAGGATTGTGACATAGTGTTAGGCTACTGTTGAACTTCTGGCATCTTAGTCAGAAGGAAGATCATCTGCTTTCAGACTGAGATTGACCATGGGTAACTGAAACCATGAAAAATGAAACCACACGGTATGACAGACCTGCATTTAATTTGATTTTGTTCAAATTAAATAATCTCTTTAGGCCTCATCTTCCTTTTGTGGAAAAGAGTTTATCTGTAAAGGGCAAGATAGTAAACAGGCTGTTTATTTTTTAGTAAATGGTATACTTTCCAGACCACATGGTCTCCATTGCAACTACTCATCTCTGCCATTTTAGCATGAAAGCAGTTATAGAAAACAGGTAAACAACTGGGTGTGGCTGTGTTCCAATAAAACTTCACTTGTAAAGGCAAAAAGTAATGAGAAATGGTTTCAAATATGTACAGTCTACTGTAGTCTCACCCTAATAAATCTTTAACAAAAGGCCTCTAAAAGAACAAACTTATCTGTAACTTAACTGTCTGCCAAAACAAATATCAATAACGTTTAAAAGAATAGGATAAAATTAAGATGTTCAAAACATAATATTTGCAGTGCCCAATTATCCAATGAAAAATTAATGGATATGCAAAGAAACACAAAAAGTGACCCATAGCCAGAAGAAAAATCAGTCAGTAGAAGCACATCCAAAAGTACAGACATTATGGAATTAGCAGGAAATAACTGTAAAACAGCTATTATCAAAATGCTGAATGGTTTAAAGAAAAACAGGACCATAATGGGAGAGAAATGAAAGACATGGGTTTGGAGTGGCTATATTAATATCAAATAACATGGGCATCAAGACAAAGGGTATTAGCACAGACAAAGGAACTTTCATAATGATGAGTCAATTCAACAGGATGACATGACAATCATAATCATCAAGGCCTGTATATTCAATAACAAATTTTTAATATACATGAAACCAAAACTGAGAATTTAAAAGGTATAGGCAAATCCACAGGCATCATTAGGGATTTAAAATGTTCAGCCCTTCATATAATGAGTGGAAAAAAAAATCAGGAAAGACCGAGATGATTTCAGCAATGCTATTAAACAAAGTTACTTAAATGATATTTGTAGAACAAATCCAAAGAAATACAGAATGCATATTCTTTCAAATGCTCGAAGAACATTTACCAAGAGAGACTACAGACTAGGTCCCCAAACCTGTCTTAATAGACTTAAATAAAATCATACAATGTTGGCTTCCTGACTAAAAGAATTAAATAGAAGTCAATAACAATATGATATTGGGGAAAATGTCCAATTATTTCAAAACTAACCAATAATAATTAATACTCAGGTAAAAATGAAATCACAAATGAAACTGGGAAATTTTGAACTGAGTGATACATTTGTAAGATGAGCTAAAGCAGTGCTTAGAGACGTATTTACAGTTTAAAATTTCTGTATTGTAAAAGGAAAAAAAATTAAAGTCAATGATGTTACCTTTCACTTTAAGAAGGTAGAAAGAGAAGAATAGAATAAATTCAAGCTAAAAGAAAATAAACATAAGAAAAGAAACAACACAATAGGAAGCTGACAAACAAGAGAGAAAATTAACAAAGTCAAAGTTGGTTCTTCCAAAATGATCCACAAAATTCATAAAATCCTAGCTAAACTGATTAAGAGAGAAAATACAAATTACAAATATTAATAACAAAAGAGGCTATCACAACAGAGCCTAAAAACATTAAGAGAACCATAAGGGAATATTACAAACAATTTCATGCCGACAAATTTATCACTTAGAATAAATATTTTTCCCTCAAATTATTTTCTGTTAAACTAATTCTCCTTTCATGTATGTTTACTCTGCAGTTAAATTCATTAGGGAGGTTTTAATTTTCATTACATATTTTTATTTCCTAAGTTCCATTTTCCTTTTAAATCTGAATCATTTTTCAATAGTTTTCTGTTCTCTATAGATATTTAACCTCATATTTTATGTAAATAGAGTAAACAGCTGTTTAAGATCTGGGTTTTTGATAATTCTAAATCTAAATTTCTTTCTGACTATTGTTTCTGTTGGTACTCTCATTTGTGGTATCGATTCCTTGACAGTGATAAGCTCATTTATCTTTAAAAAATTATGTTGATTATTTGAAGCCTAGGATGAAGATACATTCTTGAGAAGCACTTGTGTCTGTTTTTGACCCTCAGCACATTAAACTAAATCCATGGTTTGAGTTTATTTGCACCACCCAGGAGATCTGAATTTGTGTTCCAATTTCAGCACTGCAAAATGTAATTATGAACTCTTATGGATATGATGTCTCTTTTGATCTTCTCATATGCAAGACACTCTGTTTTATAGTCCCCTGAGTATATGTGCTGAGTGGGGAGTGGGAAACACTTCTGGTTCAACCTTCAATTGAGAGTAAAGTCCATTGGTATCTAACTTTTTCAAGGTAGTATTATGCAATTAGACTCCCTACTTTGGGTGGGCCTTAAGCTTTGTCTTCTGTTCCTCATGTCACTCATAAAATGCATGGGCATGATTGGGTTCAGATCTCAGCTTTGCTAAGATTTGGCAGATTAACCTTTCTGTGCCTCAGATTCCTCAACTTTAAGATTGAGAAAACAGTGTATCTATTGGATCTGTTGTTATATTAGATGGGATAACACATAAAACCTATGGAAAATTCTGGACATATAAATAAGTATTCAATTAATGGTAGATGAATACAGTGTTTCACCCAAAGTGATTAATGGTCTAGTCGGAGAGCTACAAGATGTATATAAATAATTCTAATAAATCTAATGTGATATGCTCCATAAGTGATACAATGAAGCTGTTATAAGAGTTTAAAAGAGGGAAAGGATATTTCATAAAAAATACCACAAAGTTATGAAAAAAAATATTCATCAATATAGGAAAATAGTTGAATAGTGGTTTTTTTCCTGTATTAAAATACCTCAGAGACAAAAACAGATTAATCACCTGTCTTTTCCCCAGTTCTATTCAGCAGTATGCATAGATTTACAGGCAAACAGGCTGTCATTCACATCTATACTCCGACAGTTGCTTTGGACATCTTGTGGCCTACAGTTTGTTTATTTTGTAGTCTTTGTATCTATGGAAAAAATATGTATAAATAAGAGTTTTGGTGTCTTTCCTCAAATGTGGAGAAAATTTGGACTTTTAAGTTTTCAGTAAAGTCACGGACAAGTACATTTCAATGTGTGGAAGAACGCAAATTTTGTCTTATTTTATCATGATTATTATGATTACGTTTGGTCACAGCCTTGCAATTACCAAGGGCTAGTTCTAATGCAGCTCTGACCACAGTGCCCTGGATGCCCTCCTCCGGCATCTGCCTTTAATCACAGACAATATGGTTTGTGTTTAGAACCGAATGACTGTCATCATCTAGCACTAATGTTCTCTGTCACAGGGACTTAACAACCCATTTGGGGAACACTCTCAGAGACTTTCAAATTCAATATTCTCTCCAAACTCCTGGCTTTTCATTAACCATGCCATGTGGGTTTCCAAGGCGTGATGCCCAATGGTATTATTTTCCCAAAGAGGTCACAGGAGAGAAGGTTTGTTTTATTTTTTCTTTTTTTCAAGTGTATATTTCAGCACATCTAAACATGCAAACTCACCATAGTCCCTATGTAGAAGTCTGTGTTCCTAGATAGCCTACATTCAGGACTCAATCAGATTTTACAATAGAAAGTGCTCATACTTTTGGATTGCATAATATGCAATTACCCAGCACATGATTGAACTGAATTACAAACTGTTGTTGATTTTCTGCATGGAGCTTACTTGGCTCTTTGATATATATTTTCTCATTAGCTTTCCCCTGATTTATTTATGATATTGTTATGCATATAAAGGGCAGATTGCTGAAGTTCACATTGCAGTGACCAAATTAGCAGTTGAAAGATTCACGGTGATGATGTGCAAATGATTCTGAGTGTTCTGAAGGTGTGTTCTGGTCTCCTGTGATGCTGTCAGTTCCATCTTTACAACACCTCCCACATCTCTCCTCTCTTTACCTTTCCCATGACCACCATCTCAGAACCTAGTCATCTCTTGCCTGGAAAATAGCAATATTTTTCTAATCATTTCCACGCATACAGGCTAATCCCCTTGAAATTCATGCTTCTTAGTGCTGCCAGATCGATCATCCCAAATCACTATCCTGGTTGTGTTGCTCCATATCCGAGAATAAAGATAAGGAAAAGAAGATACAAGAGCAAAGGAGGTAGATGAAGAAGGAGGGAAATAAAGAGAAAGGTGAGAGAGGAGGAAAGTTTCTGTAAGGAGGAAAGAGGGATGCAAATAGGAAGTGAGCAGGGTAAGGAAAAAAAAGCTGAGAGGAAGAGAACTGCTCTTATGAGAGTGGAAAGGCAGCGAAGTTCTGTATAGCTGATTTCTGTCTGGTGTCACCCTCCTTTAATAGGACTCGTTTTATGCAATTGGAATATAGGCCGATGATGGTTTCTGAGTTACACACTTCAGTGGAACATTTCTATTTAATCTGCCTAACTGGGTACTTTTCCACCTGTGTATCTTTCTCGTCTAAATGAAAGGCTATTGTCACTGCATCCAAGCACAGGACATTATAATTAGGCCAATTTCAAATATTTATGGGGAAAAGAAAGGCATCCTTCTCTCGCCCCCTCTCAGCAGGGGCCATTATTGATTGGATGGTGATGAATTAGTGAGATGTGCCAGCAGAATTGGTGGGGGGTGCAGAGGACACGCGTTGTTAGTGCTGATTATGCCACATGCATTTAAAATCCAAGGCGAACAATGAGAAAAGAAAGTTATTTAGCAGCTTTAATTTGCCCACAGTCTAAGAAATTGTCTGAGTTGAGATATGGGAAAAAATCAAGAAGAGTTCATCATGCGTTGGGGTGAAAATGATGTTTCATTCTTTCTTTTTTATGATTCTAAAGGCCAGCTTACAAAGAAGAGCCATATAAGCAGCTTTAAAAATTCCTAATTGTAAGATAAAGATTTAGTGTCTCACAAAATCAAATTGGAAAAGTAGAAATCTTAATAACCACTTCTTTAAAAAAAAATGAAGAAAATGAGGAACCAAAAATTGTATAGGAATTCAGTAATAGTGCTGGTTATGAAACATATAAAACAATTAAATGTCTGAAAGGAGATCAGCAAACTGTTAGTTTCTTTTTGAAGGGAAAGTGGTGGGTGAACAAGTTCAATCATGTGGCTTTACCTGTTGTTCCATAAAATCATATTTCAGTAATAAAACTCAAACCAGGAATAAGAATATAGAATATATATAGAATAAGGAATAAGAATATAGAAAAGAACATACTTCTCTAATTAATGCCACCATTTTCATCTCCATTCTAGTCATACAAATTGAGGTGATTGCATTGAAATGTTTACTTTTCATCAATATATCTCTATTAGCTCAGAGACAAGAATGTAGCAAATACTCAGTTATTACTATTGGGACGCATAAATGATTTAATTATATTTGTGAGATGCATCGTTTCCTCACCATCTCAGGGCCAGATGAAGGATGGGATCAAGCATTTCTGTTATTTATGAGAGTGATTTAGCTTAAAATCCTTTTTGAAATCTGTTTTTATATCCAAAATATATTTGGAAGTAAAAGACGAGGGAATGTATGATGTTTTTGGTGGGAGGATGTATGATTCTTAATACAGATTTTTTAAGGGAACAGACTTCAGTATTAGTGATGAACAGCAGTAAATCTTAATATATAAATGAACTATTGATTGTAATTTCATATTAAAATGTCAGCCCTTGTATAGGTGAGTAAATAAATGGTGATACATCTATACAATGGAATATTAAGCAGTGATTACAAGAAATGAACTATCAAGCCATGGAAAGACATGGAGGAAACTGAAATTCATATTGCTAAGTGAAAGAAACCAGTGTGAAGACTATATACTGTATAATTCTAACTATAAGATATTCTAAAAACAGCACAACCATGAAGATAGGAAAAAGATGAGTGGTCACCAGGGTTTGAGGAGGGGACTTGTGCCGGTACTCCCTGTGACCAGTAGGTGCCAAAACACATCTTTTCCCCTGGATGGGCACTACATTACTAACCCAGAGTCAGTTGAGTTTGTGCTAAATCCTAACTGTACCAGTTGTACTCAGTAATTGCAAGTCTTAGAAAAACACTGTCCAAGGAATTGTGGGAGAGGCATTATAAGAAAACAATCTAGTCACCTTATAAGTTTTCTCTTTGTTGTAAAGGAATTAGCACTGGTAATTAATTGTCAATAATGAATAATGAGTGTGGTATATATAAAAAGAAAATGATAGAACTCTGGTCAGAAAACTCACAGTCCGAGAAAATGCTTTGGATCTACGTTGAAAAATTAGCAAATGAATACCAGCGTACATACTTAAAGTTAAAATGTACAAAGACTATAAATATCTTTTCCACGATTCCCAGCTTATCTCAGATTTTCTATTATTTGACCAAATATAGGTCGCAAATATGTTGAATAAGAAAACTTCTAGTATATATTGATATCTTAATGTTTATTTTAGAGAACAAAGCCAAGCAGAATACAAATAATGTATGTGTGGGGGGGGGCAGGGAGGTAGGTGGCTGGTATTTGGGCAGGATACATTGATCAATTTTCTACCTTTTATTCCTGGGGGAAATGAAAACATACAGATTATGTTTCTTAACCAAAGATATTACCACTTGCTCAGTGATAGGTACTGAAAGTGAAGGCAGCGATTAATAGGAACTGGCATCTATAACAGTGGCTTTCAACCTGTGGTCATCAAAATTCTCAGGTATCTTAGGAGCTTTCTTGGGGACAACAATGGGAGGCAGAAGGAACAGAGAACATGTGCAGGATGCTGAGCCCTGACATCTACTATAACAAGACAGCTCCATTTACTTCTTTTATATTTTAGTTGTAAGCACATGATTTCTGTTCAAATCAATGTTTTCCTGTCTAGAAAAATAATTAGAAAACTGTTGGTCTAGAGATTATGCTTTGAAAATTCAAACTAATATATTAATGGCATATGTCACAAAATCAAATGTAGGAACAACCATGTAGAAAAATGAAAAGAACAGTGAGAGATAATGATAATAAAAAGGGGATAAAGGTGAAAAACGTTAAATGGATTTTGCAAATGTAAACTGAAGAAAAAATATTGCCAAAAAACAGGTCTTTTAACAAATGAGAACAGTCACTGAAAAGCAATCATCTCAAAATTGTTGAGATACGAGACTCACTTAAATCAATTTAATAATAACATAAAGGAAAGTTAAATTTCTTCCATTGGAAGGAACCTTTAAATTTTTTTTAATGTTTATTTATTTTTGAGAGACAGAGACAGAGCGTGAGCAGGGGAGGGGCAGAGAGAAAGGGAGACACATAATCTGAAGCAGGCTCCAGGCTCTGAGCTGTCAGCACAGAGCCCATTGCGGGCCTCGAACATCACAAACCGTGAGATCATGACCTGAGCTGAAGTCGGACGCTTAACCGACTGAGCCACCCAGGTGCCCCTGGAAGGATCTTTTAAAATATATTGGATTATATACTTGTGTAAATTTATACTCATGTAATTCCATATCCTATCATTTTTATATAAACAATGAAATATGGGTGTAATTTTATATTTACATAAATTTATATAAACAATGAAATTAATCATTTAAAATTTATAGATTTTTTTAGTTTAAGGAAGATCAAAGGATATCCTTCAGAATAAAGAAAAACGTGTGTTTGAAGTGTATTGAAAGTGACTGTAGTACAAGAGGCAATTATTATAATACACAAGAAATGTAAGATATACGTCAACTTTTAGATTCAAAGACATGTAAGTAAGGTTAGGGTGAAGCAATATTGTACACATTCCACGTTGTCTTTTAGATCAAGTTCAAACTCTTTAGCCTTACATTTGGTTTTCTACTGACTGATCTAACATTTATTCTTTGCTCTAACTATTAAATACTTACTATATATGGGGCAATGTATGAAATGATCTGCATTCCATACATTGATATCTTGATACAAATGATATCTTGAAGCTTTCATTTATGTTATTCATTTTAGTTAGGATGTGTGCCACTTTCTCCTTTGTGAACTCAAATTCTATTAAATCTTTAACACTTGTCTCAGGTCTTGTTCCATGGAACTCAGAAAACTCAGGCCCAAGGAAGGGTTCCTCGTTTTCTAAATTTCTAAAACAATTAAAACATTACTGTTAAAATATATGCTTGATTATATTATTTTATGGTCTCTAGAAATTCCACTTACATGTCTCATCTCCACCTGAGTTTTAAGTATTTGTTGAATGTTTAATGGATAAATATTTGTTGTTTGATGACTGAATTATAATTCTTTGAGATTAGGGCTTTTGTCTATTCTTCTCTGTTTTTTCTTTCCCCAAAACTACTTGGCAGTCACATGGTGTCAAATAAATGCGTGTTGATTTTTAATTAAATTATTAATGGAATTAAATGGCTTTTTAACCTTAGAAAAATTACACTTTCAAAACCATTTTCACATCTTTAATTTTTAATGGTATTATGATAGGAAGCCTTTAATTTGATGCATGGAGAAGAGCAGTCTAAGTCCACCCAACATGCCTGTGTCAAGTAGTATCTGACCAGTACCTACAGATCCTGATTTCCAGTTGCCCAATTTTAAGATTATGATGGGAAAATCACTAAGGTTTAAACTCTGGAAAACATGTCAGCTTTCTCAAAAAATATGGCAAATATTTTCTTTAAATTTTTCCTTTTTAATCTTTATGCTCACCCCACTACCACCCAAGTTAACATTCACTGGGAGAAAAATTAGTGTAAGAATATATAGAGAGTAACTAAAGAAGTCCAGACATTACAAAGGTTCCTGATTTTCCACCACTAACCATCTCTTCTGAAGCTTGGCGCTTGCTTAACGGCACACATTTCTTTAGATTTTAATATAGTTCTTTCTGTATATTTTTACTTCATCTATTTGGGTTGTAGCCTTCTTCATGACAGGGATGGAATCATGTTCACTCCTGTGCTGCTCACTACCTCTTGCACAGTCTTTTGCAGGGCAGGATGTATGCTAAAAACAAATACATGTCTGCTAAAAACAAACAAACAAACAAAACACATTATACATATATATGCAAACATTAGGCTCTGTGCTAGGTGATTGAAATACAAGACGAAAAAGAAAGGCAAAGTTCTTCCCAAATAGAACTCATATTTCAAATGGATGTAAAAGACACAACATAAATAAATACACAAATTGGTAAACTCACTTCTGTCTGTGGTAAATTCTATGAAAAAGACAAGTGACGTTTTTGAAGGAGAGATTGACCATAATGGGCCAGGTTAGATCTGGAAGTTGAAGTCCACTCTGAGAAAGGAATGGTGATATAAAACATACATTGCCATGATGATCCCACTCAGTGAAGAACATGGGGCTGAGCTCGCTTGATGTACAGTGTAGGCACAGGCACTGAGGATGCAGAACTGAAGAAGGACCCAGTTACCAGGTGTGAGAAAGGATATAAGAGTTGGCATAAGATGAGGCTGAAGAACTAAACAGAGGCCAGATTATGTAGGGCCTTGTGGTCTTGGAAAGTGAGTAGCTTTTATTGTAGAGGTCAAGGAAAGCTTTGAGAGGTGTTAGAGGAATAACCTCCTTGACTGTCTGTTATTTTAAAGATTACTCTGGATGCTGTGGGAAGTACCAATAGAGGGAAGAATGGGGTGGCTGTCTGGCGGCCTTCCACTTTGGTCCCTGATGATGTCACTGGCTGCTGATCCCTTCTACCTAACGCTTCTCTATTTTGTCTTCATGCCAACGTTGCTTTTCTCTCTTCATTCATTATCCCTTAAAAATTCTACCTAGTGTCATGGTTTCAACACTCACTGATAGTATAATGATTTCTAAATCTAAATCTCTTAGACAAATATCCTCCTGTCTTCTGTCATATACATCTGCTTTCCACCTGAGCATATTCACTTGAATATCTATGGATAGCTAAAATTCACATGTCCAGAACAGCAGTAATTCTATCATGTTCCTTAATCTGGCTCTTTCTTTGTATTTTCTATCCCAATTTCTGGAAACTGAAATAGGAATTTTCAGTCCAAACGGAAACATGAAATTCATTTGGACTTCACTTTCCCATCATATCTAATAAATCATGAATTTGAGTGTTTCCCCTAATTCTTATTGAGTCCCTTTTCTTTTCTTCAATCCTACCATAGCAGTCCTGGCTCAGGCACTCACTGTCTCTGTTTGGTCTGAATAGTATTCATGCTTTATTTGTGTTCTTTTGCATTTTTACTCGACCTTCTCAAGCTTATCCATAACAAGCGTTCTAAGCTTTCAAGACTCAACCTTGAAAATAAATCTCAAGCAGAAGGAATCCACAAACAGTCTGAGATGTTTTCAAAGGCAATAGAGGGGTATCTAGAGACAACAGATCACCAGAGGATGTCCTGAACGTCTCTGGTGAGCTGCCTTCTTCTTCCTTATGTCCCTACCTTCATGTAGGATTGCATCTTCTCTCTCCCTCTAGGCTTGCCAAAATCACCCAGTATATATACTAATCCATTCATTCTATTTCCAATCCATTCTCATGGTAGTCTTTTTAATACATAACTTTGATTACATCAACACTTAGTTTAAATTCCTATTTTATGGCCTCTTTTTTTTATCTTTATATGGGTTCAGGTCCTAACATGTTAACTTGTCTCCAGGACAAGCTTCATCTAATAATCCTAGCCTTGGATTCTGACTCTCCTGTCTTCCATTGTTCTCCTCACTTAAACCACACCAGAGGTCCAATATTATCTGAATCCTCATGCTGATTCATTCCTTTCTAAACAGGCATAAATGCTCTCATGCTATCATTCTCAAACTCATAATTATATTTCAAGAACAAGTCAAATGTAACTTCTACTGTGGAGCTCTTTCCCTCAACACAGGATGTACCGACCGCCATAGAATCATAAAGAACAACCGATACTGGATAGCATTGTTCACCCTTCATTGCTTTATAGAATTATAATTAGACCATAGGCTGTTTAAAGCCAAGGACCATGCTGTTTCTTATACTTATATGCACTTTTGTAGTGCATAGCAGTGTTTTAGCATTTTAAAAGTGTGTGACACGTGTTTGTGGAATGAATGAATAAATGAATAGAAGAATTAATGAATAAAGATGACTGTAATCACAGGATTAGGAATAAATATAACATGATTTGTTTAAAAGGAATAGAGCAAATAATGAGGATAGTAAAAATGAGATTCATTACGTGAGAAAATCCCTATCAGTGGTGAAAATCAAGACAAGATAAAAGCAAATAGGCCAGAAAGAATGTCATGCTTTCACCGGGTGAGAAAAAAAAAGTGGTGGGGTAGAAATATCAAGTTGATCACATAGAAAGGTTATAATATGTGACATAGAATCAGAAATTACAAATATGTTGAAAAAGGCAAAATATGAGACTAGAGGAAAGGAATGTGAAGAAATATGCCACGTTATAGACATGAAGCAATTTTAAAGAATCATGCAGGGGAGACATAGAAAAATGTCACAAGGACTACCTTGAGCAGGAGTTTTAAATTTTTTTGAAACTTGAGTGTGGGCTAAGGGAAGACACTTCAGGACACCTGAATTACAGGAGTTTAACATAAGCCAATTTTGATTAGGATTTTTCGGGGAGTAATTTTTTTTCTGTCTTTGCTAAGATGCAAACCCATTTCTAGCCTTGTTTGGCACTCTTGTTTCCAGGAAAAGCCTGCACAGAATTAAAGTTGGTTCAACATTTCCAAAATTACTTCTGTTTAAAAAAAATCACAATTTATGGAAAAGTTTTAGTTACAGTACAAGAAAAGAAGGTTTTTATTTTCCTACACATTTTGATATTAAATTAACAACTTGATACCCCTTCAAGTATATTTTGGTGTGCAGAACCTGTAGATGAGCTCATCCTCCAGTACAGTATTTAAAATGAGACATTAGCATTGATGCATTTTTTCTATCTAATACTCAGACCTACTTGAACTTTGCCAATTGCCCCAGTAATGTTTTCCCTGGCAAAAATGATCCATTCAGAATCATGAGGGCAGTAGTTGTCATATCTCTTTAGTCTGTATTAGTCTTTATAGGTTCTTTGGTTTTTTGTTTGAATTTTAGGATCTTGATGCTTTTGAGATTATTTTTTATGCTATTTGGTAAAATTGGCCTCCCCAGAGGTTTTCATGATGTTTCCCTGTGATTGGATTCCAGTTCTGCTTTCTTAGGAAAATCACACTAGTGTTGCCAACTTCTCATTCTCATCCTATCAAATTCTGCATCCTTTTTCTTTTTTAAAAGTTTATTTACTTATTTTTAGATACAGAGAGTGAGTGTGAGTGGGGGAGGGACAGAGGGAGAGGGAGAGAGAGAATCCCAAGCAGGCTCAGAGTCACTGTCAGCTCAGAGTCCAATGTATGACTCGATCTCACAAACCATGAGATCGTGACCTGAGCCGAGATCAAAAGTCAGACGCTTAACCGACTGAGTTAAGTGCCCTCAAATGGTGCTTCTTTTTTTATTTGTCCCATCGCTGATGATATTCTTCATGATCACTTAATTAAGGTGATGCCATCCAGGCTTCTTCAAGTTACCTTTTTTCCCTTTTGCAATTCATCACTATTTGGTGAGGTGCGACTTTGTAGTATAGGCTGTTCTTTGTAAAATTTCCACATTTATTTTTTATTTATATCTGTATGCTCTCATGGTTTATTATTTTATTAATGATATCATCAGCATCAGCATTACCTGAGAACTTGTTAGATGCAAACAAATTCCTAGGCCCCATTCCTGATTTACCTAATTCAAAACTCCGGTGGTGGGGCCCAGCATTCTGTGTTTTAACTGTCCCTCTAGGTGGTTGTGATGCATGCAAAGACTTAAGAACCACTGGAATGCTGGATCTCAATCCAGTACACTGAAATCCAGGATATTAAAAAATCACATGTAGGAACCTTTAAAAACTGCCAATTATTTAGTCTCACCCCTAAAGATTGGATGTAAATTGTCATAGGATGGGGACCTCATCATCAATATTTTTGTTTCCTAAAATGATTCTAATGTTCAGCCATGTTTTAAAACCACTGGAGAATTTTATCTGAGACAGTGGTTCTCAAACTTGGCTCCACATTTTAATCATCTAGGGAGCTTTAAAAAATACAAATGCCTGGGTTTCACCTATAGAGATTCTAATTTAATTAATCTGGAATGCGGCACAAGCATCATAATTTAAAAATATTATAATCACCTGGAGAAATTGCAAACCTGCTGATGCCCACTGCAGACCACTCCCTGTACTAATTAAATCATAACTCCGGTAGTAGGATCCAGCATTAGTAATTTTAAAAATTCCTCAGTGGATTACAATGCACATTAAGTTTGAGAACCAGTGGTCTAGGTCCTTCTACAACTTAAAGTGCACTACTCCAAAACAAGGCTACCCTTTTGTAATAATGATAATAAGAATAGTAACTATCCCTTACTGAAGTTGGAATGTGTGCTAGCATGGTGCTAAGAACTTTTAATTTAAATAGAATTATTACAAGAACTCCCCGCAGTTTGTGGTATTTTCACACTATACAGATGAGAAAATTCAGACACTGGGCAAAGAATTACTGTGGCCCAATTCACATGACCAATAAGTAGAAAAGCAAACATTCAAACTTAGCCTCTGTGACTCAAGAACTTTTGCTCTATGCCATTACACTCCATTGCTTCTCACTCCTTATGGGTGAATCTTGCCCTTTGTGGGCTCATTTATTTCATCTAACAAACATGGCTTGATTATAACAGGTATTGTACTAATACTCAGGCATGAGGAAATTTAAAAAAAAGCAACAACAACAACATGCATGGAACTTTCAGAAGTCCAAGGAGCTTCTCTTTAAATGGGAGGAGTCCTGGGTTGGGTGGCATATTTAAAGTCTAATAACACATGGTGAGTCAGTAAGGAAGAATGGGGTAAATAGCTCATGATTTGGAGTCAGGCAGAAATTGGCTGATTCCTGCCTTTGCCAACAATATCTCTCTGATTTTTCACCTATAGAATAGGAAAACAATAACCATCAGCCAGGATTTGACGTGTGAGATTTAAACGTTGAAAAATAGCTAGTGCATCACATCTAGCATGTATAAGATGCTTATCAAATTAAATTAGCATGGCTCCAAGTCTTCTTTTATGAAACTGCTTTCTCCCAGATGTAAGGTAGATCAGGGGCAGGAGCAACAGACATTTGGATAAACTGAAGCATCATTTTCAGATCAGCAGCATTGGTATCACCTAAGAGATTGTTATAAATGCAGACCCTTGAGTTCCACCCCAGATTTTATAGTTCGACAAGAACCCCAGGTGATTTGTATTTGCAATAAAGTTTAAGCAGGTGTCCTAGCAAATCTGTGATAGAAGGAAACACATATTGGTTAAATTTTGATGGGAAATGCATGGAGATTGGTGGTTGGGGATGGGGTGGAGTTGGGGAAGGAGTTTAGAAAGATTTCAGAAAGGAAAAGTAAAGCCTCAATTATACACAGTTATTTCAAAAGCCTGCCCTAAGCTACCATCTTCTTTTTCACAGAATCTGGCTACAGGTTTTAAATTTCTTTTCTAATTCTTTTAATTTCTTTCAAGTTAATGATATATTCCAGCCCAGTTCTATCTGTGATTATCTAGTGACTCATGTTGACTGGTTACTGAGGGTTTTTCTTTAAACTTTTGAAGTTAAGTTGATATTTGTTTTCAGGCTAGGACTTTGTTCTTTTCTCCCAAGATGAAGTGTTTGAGGAGGAAATGAAGTAGTTAGGTATTTGTATCTCCCTAAGGTAGGGATACTTTAGCGGTAACAGAGTGTACGTTGTTAAAGAAATTGGATACCATTCTGGAGCCATGTCCCTGTGATAGAAAAGAAAATGTCATCCGGTTTCATGATGATGACTATCATAAACAAGGGAAATGGAATGGCAAGGACAATTAACCCACACTCTTCTTAATGGTAAGTGGTTCTTCTTGGTTAAGGTTGTTTTATGTGTGTAGGCTATCTTGTACATATTCAAGGTGCAATCTATGGCAATCCTAATTATGCAAATCCTAGCATTGTGTTTGCAATTACTTGAAATTTTGATCGTTCCTGTTGCAATTACATCAATTACATTGTGTATGCTTTTTTTTGTTTTTTTCAAATGGCATTAAAGGTTGCTCTTTGTAGAACATTGGTGGGGGGTGGGGAGGGTTATGGGGAAGAGAAAATGTCATCAGAGAAGAACTGCAAAATAACACCATGAAAAGGATAGCATATTGTAAGAGGCGCTGATATGGTAGATGGTCCTTATTCAATGAAGAGTGAATCTAGGCCTAACGACCAGATGGCAGAGCTGAACACAGAAATTCCATATGTGTGATGGCAGCGAGGGACGGCCATTGACATACTTGCTTTTCCAGCCAAATGCCTCGGCAGATGCAGAGTTTTACACTTTAACATTGCAATATGGCACTAAAACCCAGGAGAAGAGTTAGATGCAAGATTGAAAGCTGATTTAAAGTGGCAGAGTTTAAATCAGATCCTATCCTATCAGGGTAAAAGCTATGAACAGAAAGTAAGAGGAGATTAGCCCTCTCTCTCTCTAGGACTGTACTTTGGATCTGCTGGACTCGTCAGGTTTTCTAAAGAAGAGCTAAACCTGGTCATATTAGTTATAGGCTTCTTTGTGTCCCCAAGCTTTTCTTTAAAAAAAAAAAGTAAAATAAAATAAAAATCAAGTTTCAGAAATGGATTATTAAAGGAAAGCAGCATTAATGTGCTCTGCCTGGAGTCTGAAAGCTCATAATGTGAGTTATTCTCCACTTTGAATAAACTGCGAGATGCACTTGAAAATTAGATTTTCACTTAATTGCATTTTTCTGTGTGAGGCGCTAGAGGCAGCCATCTTTGTGAAAAAGGGATCGTGTCTGTGCCGTACTGCTCAGAAAGCCCTAAGAAAAATTTGCTCAAAAAAATTAAGAACTCCCAAAGTCTTTTACAGTTTTAATACATATTTCTTGGAATATTGACAAACATCAAAGTTCTTTGAAATTATTAAGCTATGGGCTAGAAAGTCATTTGCAGCCTTTTTCCTTGGGTCTCAGTCATCTTCCTTAGACTGCCAAAGGCAGCAACAACAAATTCATTTTCCCAAACATCTCCTGAGTTGATCAGGGAAAGAAACTCTTTTACACTTTTATGTTAACTTCGTCCATGCTGTTGGTCTGATGTGTTTGTTGTTCAAGGTTCACTGAAGGCACTAGTGTGAATCAGTTTTGGTCCTGTCTCAACTTGTCTTTGCAATGAGACCTAATAGCCTGTTGAGAGTAGGAAATGTCTTCTGTGACCACTACAGGTTTTAAATTTCTTTTAAACTAATCTCCTTCCCTTTTAAACTAATCTCCCTCTATTTTCTTATATGAACCTTAAGGTTCAGGTGCACAAAACTTCTTCACTGGAGCTACATGGTATTTCAAATCATTGTCTTTCTCTTCATGCTATTCCAATGAATATTACCGACAGTCTTCTCTGTTGTATTATTTTCTAGTGGTTTGCTTTTGAACATGAATAAATGGTATCATGGTTCCTTGGAGGACAGGAATCAAGACTTTAGTTATTATTTTCTCACAGTGCCAGGAGCACTGATATTTAATTAGTATTTATGGAATTGAATTAATACTCATAAGACTAACTGGATTCATATGGTGCACTGAAAAAACCTGGGGAAGAGAGGGGAAATGACAAGAAATAAAGTTGAATTAGTGTGGCTCATATGGTAAGGGGCAGTGAGGTAGTTTGAAGGTACAGATATCTACTGTTATGCAGTAGGTTTGATGCCTACTAGGTAGCAATGTGATGGCCATTACATTGTGCCCAGTTCAAACTGTGCCTCCTGCAAAAGCCATCTTTGATGACATCTCTGATAACAATGAAATATTATTTCTGCCTTTTATAAACTCCCAAAGTAAATGACTTAAGATAATAAGCAACAGTACTAAATGTGCTCATAGTTACAATAATAAATAATTAACATTTATGAGCAGGTACTACATGCCAGATACTGTGTTAATTATGCATTATCTCATTTAATCTTCCCAAGAATAGTGTAGGTTTAAGGGATATATATATATATATATATATATATATATAATCCCCTACCTACATACTATTTATATTATATTTATTATTTATATAATATATATTTAATAAATATATATTTACCTACATAATAATACCTACATAATATTTATATTATATATTAGGGTAATAGGGGGATTAAAGCTTGTTCAATTTATTTAATTCTAAAACCCTAATCTTTACTTTTATGGTATTAGATTATAGAAAAATTATGATCATTGAACACTTTTAACCAAACTGTGTTAGAATCTTTTTAAGTTAATATTTATAGCCTGTCTTAGTCTATTTAGGCTAAAGTTCAAGGCCTTTCAAGTCACATGTACACAATCAAATGCTTCTCTTCATTAGATCCAGAACATGGCTTTAGCACATTCCAGTGTGCATTTGTTTTCATAAGCTGCTTTCCCTACTTGAGATTTTCTTACCCCTTCACATACATTTGATTTTTACCTATTCCTTAAGATTCAACTCAATTTTCATATTCACATAGAAACTTCTGCTGACCTCTAAAGCACAGAATGATCAGTTTATCTGAAGTAGTTTTATTTTTTTAATATTTATTTCTTTTTGAGAGAGAGCACAAGTGAAGGAGGGGCAGAGAGAGGAGACAGAATCCTAAGCAAGCTCCACACTGTCAGTATGTAGAGACCTATGCAGGACTTGAACTCCTGAACCCTGAGGTCATGACCTGAGCTGAAACCAAGAGTTGATGCTTAACCGACTGAACCAACCAGGTACCCCTCTCTGAGGTAGCTTTAAATCTGACCACCTCCCTTAACTTCCCCAGTAAGGGGAAGTTATACCTCATGAATAATTCCCTGGTCCATGTTGCCATCATTTCTCACCAGACTACTACAAACACCCCTGAAATGAGCACACTGTTTCTGCACTGTCTCTTCTCACTCTCATCTGTTATCTATTTCTGTCCTAAAATGATGTTTTCCAACTGTGTCACTGACTGTCCACCCATATTCTGGTGGCTTTCCACTGCCTTTAAGATAAAGACCTGTATCATTAACCTAGACTATATCCTCTGGCTCCTGAGTAAGTTTCCAGGTTCAGCTGCCTTAGGCAGAACTCCCCACTCTTTGTGATCTTTCAAACTGGCCTTCTTTCTTGATTCATCCCTGCTCTCCTCTCTGTCTCATCCTGAGATTCTACACCGGCCACTTCTTCTCCCTGGAGTTACTCCCTCTTTGCCAGGGGAACTCTTGAGCATCTTTCAAATCTGGAACACTTTGAGTATGAAAAAGAAGAGCCAGTGATCTCGAAGCTATACGCTAACTTTGCGCCAAATACTAAAGCTATTGGTAACACTGACATTTTTTTCTAGCTTGACTTAGATTAGTCATCACTTTTAGTAAGTGACTAGTATTTTCAAAGAAGGACTGCAAGAATCTTTCTCATTTCTTAGAGGGATATGTAAATAGGAGGGCTCATAACATTAGAGTGCATTGTTTGACTCCTTATTCTATCTTCATAGCAACATGGTGTAGCATGTTTTTACCATGTGATCTTGACATTCCTTCCAATCAGTGATGGGGCCTGTGGCCTGTTTCATTGATCTTGGGCAGAGTTCTGTGACCTCTTTGACCTGTAAAGTATGGTAGAAGTAAAAGTGTGTGATGCTCTATGACATTAAATCAATCAAACACCTGTATTTATTAGCTTCAAAATGTGGCCTTACCTTGTGAATAAATGTCACATGCTTTTTCCTTGCTCTTTTGAGACTCTCACTCTTGGAATCCAGTTGTCATTTTTGTAAACAGGCCCAGAGTAAAGTTATACAGGGAGACCACATGTAGGCGTTCAAGCTTTTAGCTCCACTGCGATCCCTGCAAATAGCTGCATCAACCACCAGATACTGGAATAAAGGTGCTGCCAAATGAATTCAGCCTCCAGTCATTGAGTCCTCTCATCAACATACTGCAGCATAGATAAGTTGGCCCCACTGAGTCCTGCCTAAATTCTTTACAGAATTTGGAGTATAAGAAAATGGTGGCATTTCATCACTTTGGGGGCAAGGGATTGGTTTGTCACTTAGTGACAAACTGGAACAACACCTAACTTTAATGGTGATCTCTAAATTGTCCTTTTTCAATTGAATCAAAACTGTAAGACTTCTAAGGAGCACACCATGGGCCCAAAGTCTTGTGATAGTGATTTCAGTAAGAAAGTTAATTCCAGATAATTCTGTTTTTCAATATATGCTTCTTTAATATATTTATTTCCCTGGTCTGTCAGGTCTTTTCTACATGGCTGCTATGGTAATACAAACCTAGAGCCAAATTCTACTTTGGAAGTCCTAGCAGGCCAGGAAAAAGAGGCATGGATTTGATATCCTAAATCAGCTTTGACTTTAAGGAGGAAGGCTGATTATCCTTGGGATGATTTTCTTTTCCTTGCTTTTCATTTGTCATAAAAATGGTTTATCTTTAAACTCAGCTTTTTCTTAGTTGGCTAACTAAAGTTTACTTTGTTTGGGGTTTAGAACAGAATTACCAGCCACTATTGTCTTAATTTGGGCTGCTGTAACAAAGTCTCATGGGCTGGATGGCTTGTAGACACCCGATCTATTTCTTATAGTTCTGCAGGCTGGAAGTGTAAGATTTGAGTGCCAGTCTGGTTATGTTCTGGTGAGAACTGTCTTCTGGGTTGCAAGGCTACTGTCTTGTCATTTTATCTTCACACAGTGCAAAGAGGGCAAGAGAGCCTTCTGTGGTCTTCCTTAAAAGGAAGCCCTAATCCCATTCATTAGGGCTCCAGTTTTGGGATCTAATTACTTCCTAAAGGCCCACCTCCTCATACCATCACATTCAGGGTTAGAATTTCAACATATGAATTTGGGAATGGGATGCATAAACAATCAGTCTGTAACAAATATGCAGTCTAGGATTGGCATGTTTATTTATCTGGAGTATCTTCCCTTATATAAATAAACCCCTCTGAAATCTGCAGCTGAGATAGACAGATGGACTTCTGCTGGTCAAGGGTTCACAGAATATGTTTTCTGACTTTCATCTTCTTGAAGATGTGTTTAAGATTATCCTGTTCTTTTTTCTTTGCTTTTGCACATAGCTACCATCCTGGTTTAAATTTTATTTATGTTTTCTATCTAGGATACTGGAAAACAAAGAAAAAAAATAAGTTTTAATTCCTACCTACTTCATTCCATTTTGCCATATGATGGAATTCAAGATCCTATAAAAAAAAGTGATTAAAAGCATAGGAGTAAAAAAAAAATAATAAATAAAAATAAAAAGCATAGGAGTAAGAATACTTGAGGCACAATTCTGGTTTTCCCCCTTAAAAGGTAGATAATTTTGATCAAATTTCTTTACCACACTGAGCCTAAGCTTTGTCATCTGTAATCTGGAGTGAAAAATAGTGCCAACCACCTAGGGTTGTTGGGGAGAGTAGATAAGCTCATGCATGCACATCAGAATAGTCCCCAACCCACGGTAGGAGACGACTAGCTATGTAGTCAAATTTAGGATATGTGGAGGTCAAGAGATAAGAATACAAGAGGATCATATGTAAAAGAGTAATAATTATGTCAATGTATATGAAACACGTGTTCTAATCCAGGAACTGTGCTAGGAATACAAGAATGAATATACAGTTTCCTTAGTTATTAAGGTTCAGAAGTTTCAATCCTAACAGAGAGACCCTACAGGAGAAACGTAGGAGAAATTTTCAGGGAAAGGGGATTGTAGATTTGAACACTTTGATTTGAGATTTCATTGATTCATGTATATAAAATTGTGAAGAATTGAAAATTCCCTTTCATTGATTGTCTGCTAGAGTTCCCTGGCTTCTTTTCACTGCAGCTGAAGAATTTATTTGACTGTTATATAGGAATTGCATTAATCAAAACAATTTGTGTTGTTCTGTGCTTGATTCTTATCTTGCTTTGCAAAACTACATTACAAATGCCTGGAGGCAGGATTATGCTTTCTTCCAGGCATCTGCCATACCACTTTAAATTTTGTAAATACTTGTGTCAAGAAAAGTCATTTAAATCTTAGATACCTTGTATTTTCAAGGTCATCTTGGGGCCATCGTTTAATATGGTCACATAAGGATTATTTAATTCTCTAGGAAAATGCACCTGTCTTTGACTTTGTTTTAACCATTTAATTAAAACCCAAATGTTTTAAGTTATATATTTCCTTGTAGGTTTTGTCTGCTAGAAAAGAGAACTTTAAAGATTATTTTTTGTAGGGCATTACCAACTTTATATTAATGTAATTTATTTCTTTTCTTTTTAAACTTTCTTTTGTAAAATTAAAAAAAAATTAATGTGTATTTATTTTCCAGGACAGAGAGAGAGAGAGACAGACAGACAGACAGACAGAGACAGAGTGTGAGTGAGGGAGGGGCAAAGAGAGAGGGGGACACAGAATCTGAAGCAGGCTCCAGTCTCCAAGCTGTCAGCACAGAGCCCTACCTGGGGCTCAAACCCACGAACTGTGAGATTATGACCTGGACTAAAGTCAGATGCTTAACTCAATGAGCCACCTAGGTGCCCCAGTAATTTTATTTCTAATATTCATTTTAAAAACTACCTGTAATAGCCAACCCAAATACTCTCGGGACCAGTTTTATTAGCTTAGTAGTTTCCTCATGAGTGATTTAAGAAATCTTTGGCATATTAATTTCATATTTGGAGTGGAGTCATATTTTTAATTTTAGGAAAAAAATATGTTATGACTCTTGTTAGCTATAGGGGAACCAAGAGTTTAAAAAGTATTGTATATTATTGATTATGGCCATATGCTTAGACTATAAATTTCCCTTTAGGTACATTTTTAGCTATATCTCACAATTTTTGAGTTGTATAATTTTCACCATCATTTGGATATACATATATTCTAATTTTTATTTGATTTCTTCAACAAAAATATGGATTGATAAGAAGTAAATATCTTAATTTCCAAACATGAAATGATTCTGTAGTTATTTTTTATTATTGATTTCTAGCTAAGCCACATTGTGGTCACAGAATGAAGTCTACATGATCCTCAATCATTTTAATTTTAATGGAACTGGCTTTACAGACCAGCATATGTTGTCTAGAATAATTCCATGTGTACATAAGAATGTATAGTCTACAGCTATAAATCATGAATATAAATTCTTACTATATTTTAAACTCAGTAATTCTTATTGTTGTTTTATTAGGTCAATATTTAGTATAATTTGCCAGTTTCCCTCTTCTTGCTTTCCCAGCCATCCACTTGGAATGATTTTTCTTCTGAAAAACAAACAAAACAAAACAAAACAAAAAAACTCTTCTATTTCTTTAAGTTAAATTCTGATGATAATTTTTTTTCGGCTTTTTTTTTTTACCCTTGTATTTTAATGTCCTTCACTCTAGAAGGATAAACTTTGCTAGATTTAGAATTTTAGTTTGGACATTATTTTTCTTTATTGCTTTAAAGGTATTTCATTTTCTTTTGGCTTCTCTTGTTTCTGTGTTGCAGTGAGATGCCAGCTTCATTGATGCTGTTTGGGAAGGCTTTTTTAATCTGATTTAAAAATTTTCTATTTGTTTTTATTTTTTAACAATTAAAATCTGATGAGCTTTGATGCCTATTTATATCTTGGTTAGCTTTTTAGGACTTCTTGTGTGTGTGGTTTGTTGTCTTTCATCAGTTTTGGAAGTCATTAGCCATTATATGCTATCTTTATATTACTTTCATATATTGTTATATTATTTTTGCCCCATGTGCTCTCCTCCTCTTCTAGGACTACAAGTACAAATGAGCAAGTCTTCTTGCTACCTTCTCTACCCGTTTTGTACTGTATTTTAAATCTATTTTTTCTCTATTCTTTATTTTAGATATTACCTTCTAATTCACTAATTATCTTTTCAGTTGTGTCCAATCTTGTATAGTCATTCCCTGTTTCTGTTTTCAGTTATTGCATTTTTTAGTTATAGGATTGTAATGTTTTTGTTAAATTTCCAGTTCTCTGAAAAAGTTCTCCATCTTCATCAGTTCAGGGACAAATATTGTAAAGGCCATGAGTAATAATTCTAATATGGAGAGCATTTGAAATGTATTATTATAGTTTTTTTTTCTGAATAAAAAGTTCACATTTTATTTTTAAATCTCCAGATGAGCCTTGCTCCTATTAATTGTATGCTGGAGATGGCATTAGGAAAAGCATTTACAGTTATATTTGATACCTAAAATGGTGCTTTTCTCCAAAGATGATTTATCTTTGTTCCTCCTGGGCACCAGTGGATACCATCTGGGGCCATCTTTGTCTAATTGAGAAGATGAGGTGTATGAACCTGAGCTGTAGTCTTTGAAAGGATAATTCTATTTTGGGGTTCACACTTACTTTTTTGATGTTGCTGTTTTGTGAGATCCTAATCCAAAAGAGGGGTCATTACATTCTCCTTGGAATGCCCTGGATATCGATGTTTATATCCTCGGCTCCTCAGGGCTGTCGTAATTGTTCCTTTACTGCCCAGGTTGCATCTCTGGAATCTATGCTCCCCTAAGTGAAAAACATACACAAGCATTCCTTGTATGCTTCTGTTTTTCTCTGGTACCAAGTTGAGAATTTCTCACAATTTTGTTGGCTATCTGTGCTTTTTGCTTTTTACACACACACATGTACGCTCACCCCACATAAACACATCATATACATTTAAATTTTGTATTTCTAGTTGTAGTCAACTGGAATATTGGTTTGAATTACCTAGTTTACTATTGCTAGAAAGGAAAATGTCCTTTTCCTACTTTCCCAAGTTTCTCTTATCTAATAAATTGTACTCTCTAAAAATCAGACTTAACCTAAAGTCTATAAGCATCCAAAGTAAATATCATGAAGTGTGTATTTCTTTTATTCATAGTAGTTTAACCTCAGACCATGATGTGATTCGAAGATTATTTACTCTAAGATTATACGCATATATAACAAACTTGCAATCTGGGTTTTTAGTCTATGAAACATAAAAACAACCAATTCAGTAGTGGAAAGAGAAGTAGAGTGACTTTGCTAGAGGTAAACATACTAACTGAAGCTTGAAGTAATGGTTGTCTAGGAAGAGTAAGAATTCAAAATACTAGTCAAAATTTGGAACAATATAGCAACGAAAGGAAAAATAGTCCCTCCTATCTCGATACCATCTAAGAGCATTAATTTACAATAATAACTATATAGTGTTTACATCCCTGCAGAAGAAATATTGAACATTGCTTGGTGAGCTCTACCTTAAAAAGGTAGTGAGGTTTATGATGAATTTAGTGTAAATTTCATTATTAATTTCTAAGGGCAGATTGGCAAATTTCAATTGTATTCACCTCTGTGAGCTACTCATTTTATGATTGCCGTTGATAAAAAGAATTTTTTATTCTTCCCCATCTACCTTCTTACGTTGCCAATAGTAATGAATCCTTTAAATCCATGTTTCTTTATTGGTTATAATAAAATACTTTATTTTCTATTCACGGTGTTGCTACATTTTTAATCTTTAACTATTCTTTAGACTGGAATACATTTTTCAAGGCCATTTTTCATTTTATACTGGCTAGCACGGAACTGTTTTCAGTACAGGGAGAGGAAACATAATATTGCTGATATAGCAAATCTCTTTTTCTGCTGAGTCTTTTATCCATTTTGGCCAGTGGTACATATTGGAGTCTTTAAATTATTACTTTTCTGTTCATATAACCATGATGTATAACAAATTGACATCAAGCTGAATGTATGTACTTACTTACTAAATTTATTTATTTATTTTGATCACTAAACTAAACCAATCAGTGCCTTATCTGACCTCAACTAAATTCCTGGGGAACTGGATGTATTTCTAAACAGATGAGGATTTGGCCAGGAAACACTCTTTGGTCTGCTCTACCAAGCAAATTATATACATTTATAAATGGAAATGTGAAAGAAAAAAGAAAGGCAAGAATGATATTTGCAAGTCCAGCAGATTTTGCTAGCACAGACCACTAGTCATCCATGCTTCAGGAAGTTGGCCTTAGCAATGGTGTGTCACTTTTTCTTCCTATTAAGAAAGGCCATTTTATATTTGGGATTGTATGAAAACTGTTGCACAAATACTGGGAATAATAGGGTAAAATATTACTCTAATACTTTGAAAAAGACCCTTGAGATTTTTATTTGCCTTTTCCATTTTCTTGAGTTCAGAAACATGATTATTTTGAGAAACTTAAGCAAATCTACAACCGCAGTCAGAAAGCTATGCATTCTTTTTAAAGTTAACTAAATGTATCTAATCCCCACTTCCAACCCCTAAACACTACATCATCTTAAGACACAACTGCAGTTTAGGTTGGAAAGGTTGACAATTTCAAAATAACTACTATGAAGAATGACTGGGGATTGCTTCTGGTATTTTCCGCCCAGGCATCAAAGATGCTAGTTACCTGCAATGTGTATAACAGTCACTCATAAGAAAGGAAAAAAAAAAATCAAACAAACTCCCAAAATTTTAGGGGTGGAACAAGATCTTTGAAAGAAGAAAAAAAGGAAGAAATTCAAGAATTCCAGAATGTAGTATCTATGGGGGGAAAAGTGTAGGCATTGAAATATTTCCAATACTCAGGAGAACAAAAGGCATGGGTCAGAACACTGAGCCAAAAGGGCACTGAGGACAAAACATTTACCTCAGACAGGTTTTGCTTCCTGGAATGGAGGGGAGGGGGTTAAAAGTTTAGGTTTCAAAAGTTTTTTTCTGCCAAAAACAATTAAAATTAGAGATTGTGTGAGATCTAAGTAGAATTACTGCTTATTGACAATGGCTGTGAAAGTAAATTCTAATTCTGGAGAGACTTGGGGAAGTTTCTGCCTGCAGATAATTAGTTTTCTCTTAGTGCCACTAACTAATTATTTTATCCCAAAGGAAGGATATCCTTATCCTAAGGCATTGAGTCTGGTCCCTGGAATTCTTGGCACCAGAATTCTATGAAATTCAAGGGCTTAAAAACATCATCTGGGGAGTATCTCTTCCAGCAATAGCAAACTAGATATTTTGGCCTACAATTCCTGCTGAGAACAACTAAAAATGTTAAACAAAATATTAAGAGTAAATCGGTAGGAAAACGTTAAGGACCATCCAAGTTAGTGACAATTTTGGGAGTCAGTATCTTGGAGAAAAATAAAACCCATGAAGGTGAGCCTGGCTTTTGGCATTGCCTTTTCTTTCCAGTCATTTTCTTATTTCTAAAACTATAGCTGAGTGGCTGAGGAAGCTGAACAATATTTTCTGCAGGCTCATGGGGACAAAAATTAGAGTCCAAGGACTCCTAAATAGTTATTTTGGAAACAATCTATCATACTTCCTGATAATTATTTACTTATTTTTCTTCCAGTTGGATTGAAAATATGTGAAATTACTGAATTCCAGATAGTTTCCTCTTATTTAATCCTCTACTAAAAAACTATTCTCATATGAATTCTTAGGGGTACAACCTTTTTCAGTCTGAACAACCCTATTCTGGATGATTTTACTTTGATTATTATTTAATTTTTTCACTTACTTTTCACTATAAGTTATAATAGGTAATATCTGGTGCAGTGCCCTCCCAATCTTCCTAAATTTGTTTGTTAATCTTTACTAAATGTTAAGCTAATGAAGGCCTGTAATATTGTGTCATTTCTTAGTGGGCCTGGTAACTTGTACAAGACTAAGTGTATGGCATTCGGATTGGATCTGGGCCAGCAGCAGCACGCAGGTGGCAAAAAAATTCACCCAAGGCAGAAAAAAAGAGATAAAAGTTTACTGAATACACTGCAAGGGAGCAGTGGGCAGGACAGCAAAGCAGAGGCTGTCTGCCAAGAGACAGAGGTGAGAAGCTACAGTTATAGGGTGGACTGAGGGATATGGGGACATATGAATTTTCCCGTTTTTGCTAATCCTAGGAACTATGCCCAGTTGCAATTGGTCAATTAGAGCCTATGGCTCTTTCGAGGTGCATCGCTTAATGAGCCTGTTTGCATTCGGCTCTATAGTCACTGTGGGCCCTTTTGCCTTGCTCAGATTTCCTTTGCTCAAGCCTGTTGCCTGAAAGCAGCCTCTACAATGAGTACAATATCAACAAACATTTCCTTAATTTTTAATTAGGTGACCCTTTGGTTCTCTTCTATACCACTTATTGTCTCTCCAGTTTGTTTCAGAATGAGATCCCATAGTTTCTTAAATTTCTTACTCAGCACATATTTATTGAATTCCTGCTATATTCCAGGTGCTGTGCAATTTATCTGGGTATAGAAAACATAAAAGAGAAATACTTGAAGGAGTTCGTAGCCTATTGAAGATATAAAACATATCTATATTACCTAGGAATAGAATTTTGAATTCCCTTGAGACAAATAATTATAAAAAATACCCATTAAAATGTGGTAGAAATCAATGACGGTGGTTTTCCTAGGGACAGAACATAATACTTAGAAAATGGAAAAGATAATTGGTAAAAACATGTGTCTATACCAGATCCCAAATAGAATAAATCATCAAATCATTAAAATCATAGTATTTTGAAGAAGTGATTCTTTAAAGTGTTAAATGATTAACACTTAAAAATTAACACTTAAAAATTGTGGAACTTTGAAATAATCTATGTTTTCTTCTCCAAATTGACAGTAAACATTTAATAAGAAACATTTTGTAGGCAGCAAAATGTTAGGTTTGGAACACAACCCCCCAAAATAATATGACTTAATCTCCGTGAGTTCATTGTTCATAGAAAGAAATGCAGATAATCATTTGAAAATGGTTCATGGTGTACCCAGCCTTTTGTGATCTTTTGCCTGTTTTCACCTTTCACTTTCACTTTAGAAAAGTTGTCACATTAATGCTTGAGAAATTCCTTGAATAGGGTGATCTCTCTCATGTCCCATGGTTTTGCCTCTGCTCCTTTTTTTTTTTTTTGTATGGAACCTCTTCTCATATTCAAGCAGCTCCCAATCCCTTTCTCAGCTCACTTCTTCACACATCATTCAAAACTCAGACAGGACTTTCAGGAATTTTCCCTGTATCCACCCATACTGGGCACATATATAATAGTTTCCTATGTTTGGATCATGGAGTGGGAATGAGAGTGGTAACAGCTAAGCATAGAATGATAGAAAGAGGGCTAGATATTGGATAGCCTTGTAAGTCATTTTAACAAATTTGAACTCAATCTTGTGAATACTAGGATGCTCAATGGCTTTAAGCAAGTCAGGAACATTCCAGCCAATTGTACTCCACTCTCCTTTCACATTGCCATGATCAAGTTCATATTTTCCTACAATGCCAGTGAGACTTTTTCGAGGGTTGGAATCTAAGGCCTGTTTAAATTAAGCTCATTGACATATTCTTACTGCTAATTTCTCATCTGAGTTTTAATCTCTCATTTCTCTCTGCTTATGGGCAATTTCCACTTCAATATTCTTTTGCCATCAAAATAGGCCTGTGTTATATAAACTCATTAATAGTGTCCTTGTATGACCCTATTTCGGTGCTCTATTCCTACTATTCCAGGATGGAATTTGTTGTTGTTATTGTGGAAGCATAGAAAAATCGTAAACTGAAAAGCAGGGAACGTACCTAAAATTGTTGTTCTGCTGTGCAGGCAAACTGGTTAGACTTTCTGAACCTCACTATTACCATCTACATAATGAAGAATTGAAATAGAAGAATCATACCATGGCTACTTCGAGTGCTAAATTGCTGATTCTGTAGTTACAATTCCTTCATCACCCTCATTCAATCCTCTCAGTTTTTTCAGTTCAATTTCTGTCTAATGAAGTCTCTTTTCCATTCTCATCACTACTCTTCCCTGCCTACAACTCCCAACTCCCCATGATCCCACCCCCTATTAAAATTGAAGCTGTTTTAGGCCATTTTGGGGGGCATTACATGAGCTTCCATTGTATTTCCTGTTTATTTCCAGCCTTGGTCTATTTCAGACCATCTTGTGTACCTTATTCTTGTCAAGAAAATTCCCTTGCTTAGAGAATGAAATTAAAATATGTAAACTGGATTCAAAACCTTCTAAGGTACATTGTTCCCCTCCATGTTTTCCATAACACTTCTTACACAAATCTCTGTTCCAACCCCAAAGAAAGCCAGTTGCTCTTACTTTTTATGAAAATGTTCTCAATTTCTTCTCATTGCAAATGGAAGTCATTTCCATTGCTTAAGATCAGATAATTCCTAACTGTCCAGGGAAGTCCTCACTGATGAGGAAATCCATCCAGGAAAACTATTGCAATCTCTTGGACTCTTATGGTTGTGAGTCTGTGTTCCCCTGGCCTCATATTATTAACCTATAGGGAATAACTGATATGCAGTATCACCTCTGGACACATAATGCTAATGGTGGGTTTTGAGGGTTGACACATGACAAAACAAATAGTCAAGATTTAATGTCACAGTAGGTCCTAACTATGTATTGCATTATAGATTACAAAGCTGTAGATTTTATTTATAACAATGCAATTACCTGATGGGAAGATGCTATTACTCTGTTGTTAGATGAAGAGACTGAGCTTCAAAAAAGTTACAAATTGTTGGTTTGTTCAAGGATTCACAACTAGCAAAGGAGAGTCAATGATTGAACCCACATCTCCTGACCTATAAGTTCAGAGCTTTCATAGTAACTAGTCCATATGTATCAAAGAGCTTGCCATTTTGTATGGAAACATTTTTTTAGGACAACGTTAATGCCTTAAGACAGTCATTGTTCAGACACTATCATAGTGTCAGCAAACATTTTTATTTGCTCTCCGATAGAATTTTTGTCTCGGTGACACTTCTTTCTAGAGTCTAATACCTTTCCTTAAATACTCAGAGTTGTAAAGCTGAATCCAGGATACTACTTGTCTTAAACCTCTCATTACCTTCTCCCTTCCAGGCTCATTTCACCCTTGGATTTATTTCCTGGGAAAGCTGATATTAGCTAGTTATATTAGAAAATGGACTGAACCCCAATCACACAAAGTGCTAAACACTGATTGGGCTTACCGTGTTTTATATTTCAGGAAAGTTTTCAGTTTAACTAGAAACAGTCCTATAACCTGAAGAGAACAGTTTCTAATGGGATGATAGCAGATAGTTTGGTAAAGAGACAGGGGAGATGTTTTTGAGTGAGATTCCTTTAAACCACATTCATAGTGATTGCCTATTTGGCCTCGATCTAAAGTTAGACATGGTTTCAATGTTAATTTTTTTTTCTTTTTTGTTTTCAAACAGTTGTCTCCATATTGTGCACAAAGATAAAGTATTTGGAATTTTAGAGGCTCGAAGCAAAAGACGGGTTGGTTATATTCTTAGATGATTTAGGACATTCTTGCATAATTTCATTTCAGCAGCAGCTGTCAATATGTCTCCACTAACCTGACATGTGCAAAGGGAAAGTATACCTTTCTCCCTGAACAATTTTATCTATTATTAGAACATCACTCTTTCACTTTCTTTATCTTCTTCTCTTATGATCCATAGCCATTTGGGGATGGTTGCAAGTGTATTTGCAGATGGATAAGGTATAGGCAGAATGTGTCCACACTTTAAGTAAAGCTTATCAATTATTTACACCCTATTACAAATGGGTTTATTGGATCTTTTTATTTCAGCAAGTGTTGAGGAAGAAGTTCGAAGCACCAAAAGAGACAGAAAGAAGTGGTCTGATGGAATAGAATAAAGAGTTTAGGAAGGAAGGGAAAATGGGAGATACTGGAAGAGAATCTTTGCTTTAGCCTTGAGCTGGCAAAATTTCACCACTGATAATACAAAATGGTGCCATGAAATCAAGAGGGTGACCTACACAAATCTTCTTGTCAAATGGTATGTTTTTCCTGTTCAATACATCATCTCTGGTTCTTTATTTTCTCTCAAATAAATTCTCTTGAAGAAAACACACGTTAAAGAAAATAAAATGTTCAGGCTACAAAATGACATCTGAATTACTTGCACATTCAATCATTCTTACAAGTAAAACAAAATTGATCAATAACGTTTGCTGTAGTGTGCCCCATTAAGCAGCTTTTCTTTCTGCTATATCTCCATAAAGCTTTCTATTCCCAGAAGGACAAGGATTGAAAGAATAACAACAAATATATATCAAGGAGAAGGAGAGTATATGGTGTGTTAGATATGTTTATGCTAATCCTAATTTATCCCCTCCAAAGTGAATAAAATGAAATTCTGAGAGCATCCTCTTCTCCTTTATAACCTTACTCGCCATTCTGGAAGTTATCATTTCTGAGATGGCATTTGGAGAAGACCACTGTTATTAACTCAGTATACCAGATATTCCATTTCTCTTGCTTTCTATGGTTTTTTATATTAATTTTGACCAGTCATTTTGATGTTTTTTTAATCTATATAATTTAGGGTTTTGTCTTCCCTTTCCCTTTCTTCTAATCCCCTTTACTGTCATTTCATCTATGGTTTTGCAGATAAATTAAGAAATAAATCTAAACTTGGTAGGTGGTCCAAAAATAATTTTATTTTTTCATCCTTTCCCCTTTTCCTTTCTCTTTGATATTCTGCTCATGCACAATGCATATTCTTTAATACAATTGGGCTTTTTTAATATTTATTTTTTATTTATTTTTGAGAAATAGAGCAGGGGAGAGGCAGAGAGAGGGAGAGAATCCTAAGCAGGCTCTATGCTGTCAGTGCAGAGCCTGACATGGGGCTTGAACTCAAGAACCGTGGGATTGTGACCTGAGCTAAAATCAAGAGTTGGATGCTTAACTGATTCCTATTCTTTAATACAATTATGAACAGAAGATAATAGCAAGGGATAATCTTTCAATTGATTTGTGAATGAGAAGAGAGAATAACACTGTCATACATTTATTCTCATTTCATTACTTTTCTGTTCTTTCTTTTTTTTTCATTCCCTTTTGCTCTCTCTCCTTTGTGACTATGAGCTTCGAAAGGTGACTAATTCCAGACCAGGTGTACAGTGTGTGCTCAAGACCTTCTTGTTGAATCAGGGAATTAACTATATACTATAACACCACATTTGTAGCTTTGCCACTGGTTTCTAACACTTATGAACCTTTTCTTATCCTTTCTGAATTTTACAAGCTCTATGATAACATTATATTCAACACAATTCATATTAATTGGGCATGTACAATGTGCCAATGAGGCCTTAGCAATGACCAAAACAATTGATAATCTTTGCTATCTTGATAATTTCATTCCAGTGAGAAAAGAAAGAAAAAATAAACACCATTAATAAGTAAAATATATAGTATGTAACTTAGATAAATTCAGAGGAGAAAGGCAGAGAAAATGAAAGGAATTATCAAAGAAGGTTGCAAGTTAAGGTAGTTGGCAAAGTCTTCCTAAGAAGGCGCCATTTACAAAGAGGCTTGAAAAAGGTGAGGAAGTAAGCTGTGCTGGTTATGGAGGATCCAACATAAATGATGGCCAATGGCATCAGTCTGCCTGGCATATATGAGAAAAACCAAAGGGGTTGATATGGCTGGAGTGAAGTAAGCAAAAAGTTTAGTCAGTGAGCCAGTCGGGCCCTTATGGTGTCCTCACTGACAAAGCCTGTTTTAGTCTGCTTGGGCTGCTATAACAAAATACCATAGACTGGGTGGCTTAAACAGCAGAGATTTGTTTTCTCACAATTTTGGAGGTTGGCAAGTCTAAAACAAGGTGATGGCTGTTTGGGATCCTGTTGAGAACACTCTTCCTGGTTTGCAAACAGAGGCTTTCTCTCTGTGTTTCCTAACATGGCAAAGAGGGAGAGTTCTCTGGTATCTCTTCTTAAAAGGTCACCAATCTTATTGGATCAGGGCCAATAACTTTTATTATCTCCTTAAAGGCCCTATCTTTAAATACAGTCACATTGGGGGTAAAAGCTTCAACATATGAATTTGGATGGGACACAATTGAGCCCAGAGCAAAGTGCAAAGAAGGAACAAGGCCATTCTGAAACTCTGGAGCAACATTCCCCTGGACTTCTCTGTGCACTTGAGCAAATAGCTTCCGAATAGCTTTTGCAACCCCAAAGACCAGGCATCTGGAGGGCAATTTGTGTCTGACCTCAGTGATTGTCAGAAGCTAGTCCTATATGTGCTTATTCACTAATGAATCTGCTACTCTTTGTAATGTATTCAAATAACTGTAGTGCCCTATTGAGCATGTGCTCATGTGTTGTATTTCTTTTAAGTATGCCTTGATTGTTCCTGCTGCAGTACGCCATCCTTAACAAGCATCTTTTATGTTTTTCCCTAATAACCTTAGTGTCCTAACCAAGATTGACTTTATAGTGACAAGTCAATAAATTCCTTTAGTACAGAGATAGTTTATTTTTTCTTTCTTCATTAGGAAAGTTTTCCATTGCCAGAAGATAGTGAAAGATTCATACAAAATGCAATTAGAGCTCTAAATTTGTCTTTAATTTCATATATGCATATTCACGTGTGTATTTGTGTATACATATAACACAACGACAGCTATGACAGAAGCAAACGTTTATATATAAGATAATTTTGCTGCCCAAGATATTAAGGTTATTGTTCCAAAATTGTGTTTTCCAAGGATAAGTTTGGATAAATAAAAACGCTCCATGAATATTCAGCTGTGCTTTTGGATTGGGATTTCTACTGTTCTGAATAAATTCCAAAAGTATTTCTACATTTGAGGTTCTATTACATCTTGAAAGGCTAGCTCATGGTAGAGAAGAGAGTTTTATTTGCTGATTTATTCTAAGGCAGGCATTTGAGCTAATTCAAAGAGATCAGATGCAGTAGTAGTTGTGTTAGGACATGTTTTATGTCTGAGCATTTCATTTTACTTTTGAAATATGGGATAATCATTCTTATTTAGTTTTCTAACAATGAAGCAGATATGACATGAGCCCATAAATATGTCTTATAATTTATAAAAAGCATACTATTTGTTAGATTCCCAAAATATAACAATATTGGAGCTACCAAATTATTTCCCAGTAGAAAATTGTAATAAATGATAGCTCATTGACATAAGCCAAATTTCTTAAGATCATTTGACTTGAAAATGCAAACTAGATTTTGGTTCTACCTCCAGTAAAATCCAATTGGGTGACTTTAGGCACATTATTTTTCTGTTTCCTTAAGATGGTTCATCTGGAAAGAAAATGGAAAATGGTATTTATGGGATGATGTTCTTGGGAAGATTCACTGTGTAAAAATAACATTTAATAAACTGAACAACACTGTCATCTAAAATAGGAACTCACCTTTAATATTTTTGAAAAAATGTTCACCTTACTGTTGGGAAGGAAGATAATTCAAATCTATGATTTAAATCAGGTTCTAACAATGGAAGGCTGTGCATAGTAAACTGTAAAGGTTCCAGTTCTTTTTCTCTTACAAAATTGACCACTGGTAGAGAAAGTCATTGCACACTAAAAAATTCAATATAAATGTTGATTTTTAAAAAATTTCTGAACTTCCCTTGGGCAGTAGGAATGGGATTGGACAGACATCTGGAATCACCCATTATCTTGGCTATGAGTTGGCATCTCCCAGGATGGTCCATATTAACATATCCCTGGATGGCAGAAGTTGTCATATGCCTTCATAGCATAACTTGCGTATTTTGGAAGGCATTTCTGAGAACAGATTTTTTCGACAATGAACATGCCAAAGGCTTGACATGAAAAGTACTTATGCCTAATGTCTGTCATTCTCTCTCTGCCAGTTCATCTTTCCTGGGCTGGCCTTCTGCCACACTGGCACCTGAAATGCAGCAAACAATGTCATTGGATGCGGAAGGTGCAACCGTAAGTTGTGGTTATCTTCCAAGCAATTACCATATGGTGTGCAATTCAGCTCTTCATCTCCTTGCTTGATGAGAGAATAATAACAATGACAATAATGCCACTTAATAATGTATTTTATCTTTATGGCCTATTGCAGTGCCCTATTTCTGTGTCTTTAAATATATTGATACAGGGAGCACTTAGGCAGCCATTAAAGTTTAGTCACCTCTCCAGAGTGGGAGGCCATTGTTAATAAAACAATTCAAAAGCAGGCTTGATCAAGAAACAAGGAAGATTAGCATATTGAAATAGGATTAAGGAGAAATTTAAGAAAAATAAATTACCAAGTAAAACATGCCTTTTTACAAAGCAGGCCCTATGCCCAAGCTTCTTCTTTCTTTCTTTTTAAATTTTTTTTCACTATTATTCCTGAGAAATATTTTATGAAGTATCTATAGAACAAAATAGAGAAACAAATACCTTCTACAGGTAAGATACCCTTGTAATAAATATGTATTAGGCTCTCTACCAGATCTCAGATTCAAGGTGCACCACTGTCAATTTTATGAAACCAGATCACAGCTTTAACAAAATTAAAAACTAGATTGCTGTACCCAGCTCATAGGAGATGAGATCAATTCTGAGATGTCATTCAAAGTTTATTCAGCCAATAAACATTTACTGAACACCAGTGTGTTAAAGATTTAATGGTTACCCAGGTGTTAGTCTCTGCAGTCAGGGATTTTGCATCATCATGAGGGAGACTAAAAATTAAGGATTATGATTCATTGCAAGAAGAGCTGTGGTAGAGCATATAGCAAGTGTGGGCATCTATGAAGTCTTCCTGAGAAGATGATCATTGTGCTGCATTTTATTAGGAAAACTAGAATTAATTACATAAAAGAGGAGAATGGATTTTTACACACAGAAAACAACATGCAAATAGTTATGGAGGATTGATCTCCATTACATATTCAGGAACTAAAGAAAAATGGATGGAATAAAATCTGTGATTTGTTTTTGAATATTCATCTCTTGATTTTAAGAGAGCCCTATCAAATAGAAGACACAGGCATCCGTTTTCCTATTTTATAGAAGAGGACATGGTAGTTCAAGAGGTTAAGTTACATTCCCAATTTAAACTATAATGGAGAGGAAGATCTGGTTCCAGAAGACTGGTCTTAAAATTTCTCATTTAGTGGTCTGTATATGCACCACCCTGCACAAATTCATATTTCATGAGGAAGATGCACCATGATAGAAAAATGCAGGATGATTAGTTCATAAAATGGGAACAGACTTTTGAGAAATTTCCAGAGAAGAATACGTACCCACTCTCCCTACCTCAATCTGCTAAGAATTTCTTTCTTGCCCCTGTAGCCACTGTTTATTTATATGTTCCTATTTACTGCATAAAAATTAATTTCAGGGGTGCCTGGGTGGCTTGGTCGGTTAAGCGTCTGACTTCGGCTCAGGTCATGATCTCATGGTCCATGAGTTCAAGCCCCGCTTCGGGCTCTGTGCTGACAGCTCAGAGCCTGGAGCCTGTTTCAGATTCTGTGTCTCCCTCTCTCTCTGCTCCTCCCCTGTTCCTCCTCTGTCTCTCTCTGTCTCAAAAATAAATAAAAGTTAAAAAAAAAATAAAAAAAATAAATTAATTTCAGTGAAGCCCTTTTTATGTGTAAGCACTGATAAGTAACATTGTAGCTTTCTCTATCGAATGATCCAAATTATGCATTCAATACAGTTTCACGGAGTATTATTGAACAACGTCTATCTACAAAATAATTTGGAGTTACTAGGAAACTGTATGGAAAAGTAACAAATCTGAGCATATTTCCTATAGTAACTGATAATCTAACAGTAAGGAATGAAGACCAGCAAGGAGCTCTAAGTAAGATGACATAGGTACAAAGAATGTAAATATACCCTGGGAATTTGAGGAAAGATGATTCTAAATTTATTATGAAGATACCTGGATGATTTCTTGGAGGAGGTAGAGCTTATGCTGGCATCTAAGGGATAGCCATGACTTTAATAGATGTTATGAGATCAGAATGGTTGCAGAGAGACGGCATCAAGTGAGGAGGAACAAGGGATCAAGAAAACCTCGGACACATGACATAAATAGAGTAAGTGGGACTGTGTGGTGAAAGATGTAGCTAAAAAGATTAGACAGTGCAGAGATGTTTATATTCCAAATAATTATTAAGAATTGAAATCTAGTTGTAGTAGCATTTATTTTTTTCTTTCAGAATGTGTGTGTGTGTGTGTGTGTGTATGTGTGTATGTGTGTGTGTGTAGGTAGGTATGTTTTATATATATATATATATATATATATATATATATATATATATACACACACACACACACACACATATATATATGTTATATATAAATACACATGAAACATAGAGCTTTAATCTAAATTCCGTCATGTATAGATGAATAAACTGATGTCAGAATAATTAAGCAGCTCATACAGGTAGCTAGAAACAAAAATAAGCTACAAACCAACTGTAAATTAATCCAGCTTCTAAGATGGCATTGTGCACATGAAAAGTCCTTACAGTAGCACAGAAGCTCTTCTCAAAGTCATCTGAATTTACATTTCTGGCCTCATCTCAATGCACTCGACCCTCTCCTCACATTGAGCTCTGTGTTACTAAGCCCTCCAGTCCTCTTTTCAAACCCTTCAAGCACATGCTTATCCTTCCTTCTCATATCTGTCCAGTTTTGTAAAGGAAAGGAGCTGTGATGTAAAGAAAGCTCTAACCCTAACTGCACAGGACAAGATGGGGATGGGGTGGGCAAACCTTGAACTGCATGCTATCTGGATACTACCGTGAGATTTATTTATTTATGTAGTTCTAATTTATAACCTGCTTACTTCCAGAAAGGATTTGAGTCAGCTAGCTAAAAGTTAAAATACTTGCAAAAATCCTATTTTGAAGTGCTTTGATGTGAAAATTATACTGCACAAGTTGGCACACCGAGAGTTTCTCGTCTGATTTCTGCCTCCATGTCTGATCCATTTCAGCAGTGCAATTGCTTGATGATTTTTTTTTAAAAGCAAATTTAACTGAACAACTCACACTCTCAGAAATGCTTTGATTTTACTTTGGTTTATGCTCAGGGCAAAGATTTTGGCTCTGGTTTTCCCATCCACAATCGTGAATTCACTTTAAATAAAATGCAAGAGGAAATCAATGTCCAGTGTCTTGGCTGAAAATTAAATGAAAACAAATATTCAGGATGCACTAAGCATCCAGGTTTCTGTAACTAAACTCGATCAAAGGACCAAATGTGAGGAACCTCAGGGAGTCCATTTTTCTCCCTTTGTAAAGGCCCAAGGGCTAGTAATTAGGAAGCTGAGCTACTCTTCCTCTTGAATTCTGGCCTGAACATTTTGTGCATGAGGTGAGAGAGCTTGTTTTCCTAAAAGCATTTCTCTGCCTTTTGGTTGTTTGGTGATGTCTTAAAGTTCTCTCCTTACAAAACTTCTGTCTCTCCTTCATCTTGAGTTTGAGTTAAGGTTATTAAAGGGCCCTCCTCATATAAGATATTGTTCTAAGGAGGGGACTTATAATAGTGTATAATGAGGAAAATTAAAACCTGAATTAATTTCTGTACTAAACTCTATAACACTTTAGTCATTCAATGTAAAATGTACTTTTTGTGGAGCCTTAGGAGAGAAGCATGGTTTCAGGTGCATCTAAAAGCTGCAATAATAAGTAATCTGTGGCTCTTGTCTTTAAAAAGAAAAGCATCCATGAGAAGGAGAGTTGTAGACTGATTCCCTTATAGTAACACACCCAAAAGGAAAAGAAAAATAATCATGGTTGAAAAATTAAAGAGCAATTTTGGATTTTTGAGCTTGTTGAAGAGGTGCAGACTCAGTAAAATATCTGAGAAAAAGCGATGAATGACCTGGAGAACAGAGGCCAGGAGACTGAAAGGAGTGCTCTGAAAGAATCACTTGAATCTGAACCTGAGTTAAAATGATAAATCCTGCTAATAAGGCTTTGGTTCTCTTATTTCAGATTTTTTTGCACTATGAAATAATTTCCTGAGTTCCTGCCTAGTCTGCTTGCTGCATTCTGTTCTTATCTGGGACCAGCATTAGGTTTTAATTCATTTCCAAACATCCAGGCCAAACGACCAAAGTATGTCTTTGCTGAATGGAATTTATGCTTCTAAATCTTCATTCAATCCATACTTCGTTCCATACAGGCCTGTGTTTTCACAGCTTTTCCTCTTATATCTTCTAAGGAGAATTCTGGAAGAGAAAATGTAAAATGCTGAGGAAAGCTATGTTGGTTCAGATTAGAAAGAGTAGGAAGGAGGAAAAGCCAACTTGGCCTAAAGTTGGAAAAAGAGAAATCAGAGATCTGGAGGGAGTAAATTGTGAGAAAGTATAAGAAGAAAGGTAGAAAGGGTCTTCAGGGCATTTGTCTTGTATCAATGAATTTAACTGCCTCCTTGGTATGCCACAAAGATTTCCATTGTGTTCCAGTATCTTTTGGAAGTCATATTTGGTGTTTTATTACTGCATCATCATGCAGGTCTGGTAGCATTGAGCAGAAGAGATATAGTCCCTGACTTTATGAAATTTGAAGCACAAATGATGATGAGCACCCACATAACTATAATGATAAAGTGTTATTAAAGTTCTTAGCACTTTATAGTCATTATCTCATTTAATATGTTATGTATGTTAATTCTCATTATTATCTAGATCTGTATTGTCGTTAAGGCTCTGTCAGTCTGCTGGAAATATTTACAGAAGGGAGTTAGGGAGAGTGAGTCCTCTATCACCAGCATTACCTTGCTCTGTATCTTATCTACCATCCCTGGAGAGTCAATGATTTTAAAATTTGAAGACCTGCCATTTTGATTTCAACTCTTGAATTCTTATCTTTACTCCTGGGCTTAAAACACCCAGTCTAGTGGATAATATTAATTATCACATAGGTTTGTCCATAATTATTAAGTAAATTATCCATTGCTTTGAAAACAAGTAGTGTGGACTATACAAACCCTATATTTGACTGTCCAATTAGCTGCAGCCTAATTCTCGACAATCATGGTCTCAACCAAATGGCACGTGCTCTGTAACATGTGCCTTGATAATAACAACAGTGACCAGAGCACTTACAATGTGTCAAGCTCGAGTATGAGCATTTTAAATACATTAACTAATTAAGTTCCACCAGTAACCCTATGAGTAGATCATAGGTTTATTACCATCACTTTACAGATGGAATAAATGAGACAAAAGGCCTAAATAATTTACATGCGGTTGCATAGCTAATAAGAGAGCCAGAATTCAAACCCAGGTTTTGTGTATTTGGAGAAAATTCATGATTAAATTAATTTATCAATGTATCAGTTGACATTGGGATAATTCTCATTCCTGTTCTAAGAGCATGGGCATTCTGTTGGATTGACAGTGTGCTAATGTATTTGATGGAGAATCTTTAGATGGCTAGTCCCCTTCTTCCAAACAGCCATTTCTCTCTTCTTCATAATAAAAAAAAATAACATTTATTTATTTTTGAGAGAGAGAAAGAGAGAGAGTCAGAGAGATGGAAACAGAGGATCGAAAGAGGCTCCGTGCTGAGTGCAGAGCCCAATGTGGGGCTTGAACCTATGAGATCATGACCTGCGCTGAAATCAAGAGTCAGCTGCTTTATTGACAGCCACCCTGGTGCCCCCCCCCCCTTCCTATTTTAATAATGGCCTCTGGAGACATTTATATTAGGTTCAGAGTTGGTAAGAGCACCTTACTGCAATTTCTTCATTTGAATCCTCTTCACCAACAAGCTAATAAGGTGGATACCCTTTTTGTCAGAGATTGGGCCTAAATATTAGAAAGTTTATATGATTCTCTTGGTCACAGCATAGATTCTGGGCTAGAGTCCAGAATTGACCACATTTTTTTTTTTATTCTTGAGCTCTGCTATTGTCTGAATGTTTATCCTAGCCCCCATTCATATGTTGAAATTCTAACCCCCAAGCTCATAGAATTTGGAGGTGGGGACTTGGGGAGAGAGTTGGTAATGGCAGAGTCTCATGAAAGGAATTAGTGCCTTTATAAAGGAAGGAGCTCTGTCACCCCTTCCATCATGTGAAGCAGAGCAGGGCAGGGTGGGGGAAGCTATATAGGAAGTGAGCTGTTACCAGATGCCCAATCTATTGATCAAATCTTGATCTTGGACTTTTTAGCCTCGAGATCTCTACCTAGTCTATGGTATTTTGTTAGAGTAGCCCAAACAGACTCAGTCAGGTTCTTTCTGCCATAGCATACTATATCAAGAACTTAAAATCTGGGAAATATTTTAATTAAAAACCCAGCAGAAAGCAAAATAATACTTAAATGGGAGGCAAATGTTGTAGGGAAAATTTAACTGTTTTACTTAGCTCAGCCCCAAATATTTAGCCATAAAATAAGGATAGGTCTCAAATATGACCATGAGTTTATTTGTTGGTTTGTTTGTTTGTTTTTCTGGAAAGGAAGTTTGATAGAATAATAAATTGATATATGAATTATTATTTCTATTGATTTATTGATTCAAATTGTAATGATGTGGTAGAAATTAGTTGATAGGACTGAGAAAAGAGAATTTTACTAAGAATATCACCAGCAAAATCTTTAATACTGGCTATCAAAATATAAGTAGAAGACAACTTCCATGAATGTTTGATAAGCAAGCAACACAAAATTTTTGTGTATACCTTTTCAGCTGACAAGACAAATTAGCATTTATTATACAATGCATCTTCATCTATAACAGTACCTCTTACAAAACCCAGAAGAGTTTCAATTAAAAATATCTTGATCCTTGGGGTGCCTGAGTGGCTCAGTTGATTAACTGTCAGACTTAAGCCCAGGTCATGATACTGCAGTCTGAGTTCGAGCCCCATGTTGAGCTCTGTGTTGACAGCTCAGAGCCTGGAGCCTGCTTCAGATTCTGTATCTCCCTCTCTCTGTCTGTCTGTCCTCCATTCATGCTCTCTCTCTCTCTCTCAAAAATAAATAAGCATTAAAAAAATAAAAACATCTTGATCCTAAAGAAAATAATATGAAACTTTTCCAATCCTTCATTGTTTATTTTCTCAAATATTTTTATCTGTCTAGTAATTTTGAGAAACAGAGATCTTGATAAATTCTACCTCATCTGCCAGCTCCCACCTCCCCCACCTCCCCCACCTCTGTATTTTAGTTCTAGAAATAAAGAAATAGAACTGGTCCATTTACTGTCAAAACTGAGGAATTTAGCAGAACTTGAGATATAAAAAATATGTTACATTTCATGCTCAGACTTAACCAAAACAAACATAGGATTGAATTAATTCTCCATTTTGTTCTGAGGGTGTATGTGTATATATGCATGACTACAGAAATAATGATGTAATTAGATTTGTGGTTTAGAATTTTCAAAGGCTTTTATTTGATAGATACACATAAATATATACAAAAGATATTTTGCATAAATAAGGGTAAAAAAAAAATCACAGTAATGGAGTCAAGCAAATCTAAGCAATTATGAGAAGATTAAATGATTTACTTGTAAGGAATTGGTATTATATGATCAGGGATCATAACCCTCATATGAATTATTAATGATTGATTTATTTTAAAACCAGAATGATGTTTTTGCCTGTTTAGGAATAAGAGAGGAATATACATAGATTGCAAATAATTATTTTAGAATGTTTAATAGTTTGAAAAAGAAAAGATTTCAGTTATGGACCACAGAGATTGACTTTTGCAAGTGAAGGACAGAATGGTTCAGAGATAGGGTGAAATTAACAATATTTTATTTAAAAAAAAAAGCAAAGTGTAGTAAGTTACATTTGCATAGTAGAAGCCACTGAATAATTTTACTTAAAGAAAAATAAGACATCTTATCAATGATACTCAAAGATACTAAGTAACTCATGCATCTCTATCTTCATCTCACATTGAATGGGCCTGGCTTCAAAGGCAATATTACATTGGTTAAATGAAGCTTGTTATAGAAAAATAATAGTGGTCAAAACTGCTATTTGGGGTTTCAACAATAAAGTAGCAGGAAAATTATTCCATAGGCTGATTTTCTCTATTCTATCTCATGCTGAATAAAAGCTGTACCCACAAGCTGTCCTTTGTGGCTATGTGGAAATTGTATTTGAATTTCATAGTGAGTACTTGCTCTTCAACTACTCACATACATAATTCTGGTTAGACTGGAGAATTTAGTGCAGGACTGGTGTGTGTGTGTCTTGTGTGTATGTGTGTACACACTCCCTGAAAGGAGTTGTGTCCATGGCACTAATTTAAGGGTTGGATGGAGGGGTGTAACATGGTAGGAAAAGGGGGAAAAAAGGAAAGGGAAATGAGGCTGTATAGCCTGGAGTATAGATAGAATCAAAACCTACCTACCAGGTCACCTTTGAAATTACAAGCAGCCCTGAGGGAAGAGAGGAGGAGGAACTCAAACTGGTGGCAAGAGCAATAGTGGGAAATGGTGTCACTACCAAGGGCACCTTCACCAGGTCCCCTTCCCCCTGCTAAACTGCTGCAGCAGCCAGTGACATCACCAACTCTGGCATAACAAAGGATTTCTAGATTAGCCATTTGATTGCATTGATCAGCAAATTCAATACAACACTGGCTTATCTGACTTTGAATACCTACCTGCCTTAATCAACCAATGTTTTAGCTTGAGTGACTGGCCATGCTCATTAAAACTGCTGAACCAGCAGTGATTGTGCATTTCTTCCAATGATTTGAAGGAGGCTGTGGATAACTCAGTATGACAAGTTTGTATCACACCTGGGTCTTGTTGAAGAGATGAGAGTATTTTTACATGACATAATTCATAAGAATATGTTAAAGTTTGCTTTTATAGTGAATGAGATGAAGAAATGCCCAGGTTTCTGGTCAATCATATTAGATCAGTTTGTGTGGCTGGGGACATAGTCTGCCTGGTTGGAGAAACAAAATTATAGGATAAACTGTCTAAATTGAAAGAAAAATTAATCTGAGCTATCATTTACAAATAATGATCAAAATTAGAACCTCTTTTTTTGTTCAAACGTGGGAGTAGGACTGGTTTTGAGGGCTTGCATGAGACCCCATGCTCAGAAGAGCCTCACACTGCATTGAATATTCTACTCTTGCTATTTTGAAATTCTTAATTTTCCAACAAGGGACTCCACATTTTAATTATGCAGTGGGTTCCATAACTTTCATAGCCGCTTTTGCTGGGAAGCTGTTGAAAGTTTAGGAAAAGAGGATCTTGATATTGAAACCATGCTCTATTTCAAATTACAGTCTCTAAAATGATGGAGTTGGCTTCAAAATCTATATGAAAATCTATGCCACTCCATCCTGGCCTCTACCTATCTGTACTTATAAAGGTAAAAATATGATCTTCTATACTTAAAAAGGTAAATTTTAGGGTCTTCTGATCCATATTTGAGGAAAAACAAAACAGGAATTATGAATATAAAACTATATTAAAATAGTTCCTTTACATTTTATAGTAACAGTTCTTTGTTTGGCAGAATACCGGAGATAAAAGTTATACAACCTGGGCAGTTCACATTCACTTTCCCTGTACTAAGTAGGGAAAGTGGTTATTGCGTTTTCCAGGAGATTGAATTGTTACAATTACATTGCATGTTATAATAATATTTAAATAGCTTCTAATGTTTGGCAGGCATCTATCTGTTTTTTTTTTTCTCAAGAGTTTGTGAGTGTTCTGCCTTAGAACACTTTAGGTAGCAAGATATGGAGTACTGGGCAGTCTTTAGGAAAGGTGTTTCTTTGACCTATACATACCAGATATCATTCCTTTAAATTAACAAATGGAATGACAGTCTTTATTTTCATGTTAAGAAAATAACTTTTATTTTCAACCTACTGTGTTTTTATCAAATTTAAAGAGACTAGTGATTAACATTTTTCTCTGTGATTGAGTGCAAGAACTAGAAACTGAGGTGTTGTTGTTATTGTTGTTGTTTAAATAGGGAGGTGAAATTTACCTTTTCTCTATCTGAAGATCAGCAGAATGTTTTTCTCACATCCACATTCAAAATCGATGGCAAAACTATATTCTGTTGATTTTATTTCTGAAACATCTTTTGAACTTTCCATTTCTCTTTATTCCAACTGCCATCATCCTAGTCCAGGCTAGTCACATCTCACCTAGACTACTGGATAAAATTGGTGTCTTTTTCTTTAAGTCTCTCTTCTGTCTAAGTTATTCTTATGTTGCAGCCAATATGATAGTCCTAAGCCTTAAATCTGACTGGGCGGCTTTCCTGCTAAAGCCAAACTTCCAATGGCTTCCTAGTCTGCTTGTAATAAAATCCAAACTCCCCAGGTCTGTTAAGTGATCCCTGTCTACTTCTTGGTCCTGGTACTTTTGCATTTGATTTTCCTACCTCATGGAAATTCATACACTTTCCAAATTATGCTATACGTTGTTTCCTAATTCACAAAAGATTCAAAGATTTTCAATGCTGTTTTCTTTTTCCACCACATATCTGCCCTCCAAATGTGGCATACAGATGCTTTCTCTTCAAGTCTAACATGAATGCATTCATTCAACTAATATTAATTAAGCCCTTCATTTCCTAGAACTGTTAGACACACTGATTTTATAGTGAGGAAACAGCGAAGTCCTTGTTTCATGGAGCTTATATTCTAGTGATTAAGAGATTAATATAATAAAAGAATTAATATAATAATGTCTGGCAGTGATTAGTGGGATGACAGAATCTAAATCAATCAAAATAGAAGGTGATATTTTAGATTGATGACTGAGATGGATTTTCTGAGATGGTAAAACTTAAGTCTGAATGTAGAAAATGTGTCCATTAAAATAACAGAGAAAGGAGCATTCCTGGATTAGGACACAAGAGAAGAGATCTAGAGATAAAACTACAAGAACTCCTATGTGGTCAGAGGGGCGTGAACACAGGTAAGAAGGGCTAGGGAAGGTAACTAGAGGTCAGACCATGTAGGAATTGGTAGGCTATGAAAGGACTTTAAATTTTAGTCTGTTGTTTTTTCAATGTTTATTTATTTATTTTGAAAGAGAGAAAGTGTGAGCAGGGAGGGGCAAAGAGAAAGGGAGAGAGAGAATCCTAAGTAGGCTCCATGCCCAGCGCCGAGCAGGGCTCGATCCCACAATAGCGAGATCATGACCTGAGCTGATATCAAGAGTCAGACACTTAACTGACTGAGCCACCCAGGCCCCCCTAAATTATAGTCTTAAGTGAGATGGGAAACCACTGATGGGATGAGAGTGGAGTCATTACATTATCTTTTTAGGTTTCAGATGATGCCTCTGGCTTCCCTAAGGAGAATATACTGTAGAGAAAAGAGTGGTAGCAGAGAGACCAGGTAGAAATTAGTTCCTTGCAATAATCTAGAGCAGAGATTCACATGGCTTGGATAAGATGAGGGTAGTTAGTTTTGTAAGAGAATTCACTGATGTGAAGTGTAAGAGAGACGAGCGTTATGGATGGCCACAAGCTTTTTGCTTGATAAACGGGTGAATGATTGTAACATTTACTGAGGACGAGATGAAAGATGGGGAAGATTTGTGGGTGGTGGAGAGAGGTATTATACAGTTCAGTTGAGAACATAGGAAGTTTTGTACGTTGTTGCAGAGACTTGCTAGATGCTTACCAAGACCATCCTTTCTTTCTTGGAATACAGGAATACTATATTATTCAGCCTCCTTAGTATCTAGATTGAGACCATACAATGTGAGAAAAAGCCATGTAAACCACTTCTGAGTTATCTGTGTTTGCTCTTTCTTTGTTTCTGTTCTGAAACCCTGGAAGTGAAAGACTGAATATGAAAAAGACAAAGTATGCAAGGGGGTCCTTTGTGGAGGAGAACTACTCAGGAGGGCCACTCAAATCTATGCAATATTGTATTAGAATTGTTAACAAGACAGAAACCACACAGTAATATGAACAAGAAATATTTATTAAAAAGACTTGTTAACTTAGAAATAAAGAATTATTAACTTACAGAACCAGAGAAACAAGTTTGGCTAGAAAGAATTAAGAGAATGATAGAGAATATAGGAATAGCAAGAATAACTTCTATCCCTTGGTCTGAGATAGAACACCCAAAGAACAGCCTTCTTCCTAGGACTAAGATACAGAAGATTATGACTTTAGTTCACTGAATGTTAGAGGAGTAGCTATGGTGCTGCCGTGGCAGAATGTGATGGAAATCCACAATCTGGACCTTCCCAGAAATATGGCCTTTAGGGTGCCAGGAAAGGCTGTTTGTAGCAATGTATCTCACTGAAGGCACTTTGCTATTAAAACCACCCAAGGGAGTTGCTGGAGAAGCTTCAGGCTTCTGGTTGTTGCTTATCACTTTTCACATCGGTAGCTATAGGCTGGAGAAGCTCCCTACACTTCAGGACATGAGTACGGGAAATGTCATGGGCACTGCAAAAACCTGCTAAGAAGAACTCATTGGAATTCCGGAATTACTTCCTCCTGTAACATCTCACCGGTGTCTTTAACTGAAAAAACTTAGCATCATACCCACTAGCAAAGGAAAAATAAAAGGGCCTGTTCTATTTTCATATATCAACAATTTAATGTTCAACTTGGAACTGAGAGAGAATAAAGTAATAATAGAATATTTTTCCATTGTCTTCTGACTTGCTAGGTTCAGAAACCTAGGTTCAGAAGTTGGCTCTAAATTTTTCCTTGTCTCTCTGAATATAATGTTATTTTTTTTCCCTTTGGCTGTTTTGAAGATATTCCCTTTGTCTTTTGTTTTCAGCAGTAAGGTATGCCTAGGAAGTTTTTCTGGAAGCTAGGGTGGTATTTATCTTATCCTTATTGGTGTTCTTTGAGCTTCCAAATTTATGAATTTTGGAAAATTCTCAGACATTATATCTTCACATCTTTTCTTCTGAGAATAGTCACCCGTATATTAGAGTGTTTGATATTGTCCCACAATTTGGATATTCTTTTTCCCTTTTTGAAAAAAAAAACATTTTTCATTCTTTTTTTCTCTTTACATTTCAGTGTGGATAATTTCTATTGCTCTATCTTCAAGTTCTTTGATTCTTTCCTAGTGTATGGAGTCTCCAGATGATTCCTTAGAAGATATTCTTTATCTGTAGTACTGTGTTTTTGAGTTCTAGCACTTTCTTTTCTTTTTCATAATTTCTATCTCTTCTACTGAAATCACCCCTCTAATTTTGCATGCTGTCCATCATTTCCATTAGAGCTTTGAACACATTAGTCATATTTACTTTAAATTTCTTGTCAGGGTGTTCCATACATCTTTGTTATACCTGAGTTTACTTCTGATAATTGTTTTGTCTTTTCTGAGCATGTTTTCCTTGCCTTTTGTATGCCTTGTGATTTTTTTGCTGGAAGTTAGACATAAAACAGTAGAGATGGAGGTTAATGGCCTTTATGCATTAAAATGCACACAAATGAAAATGTGCGCAAATTCTGCCAGTCTTTTATTTATTTACTTAGGTTTTTAACTTTTATTTGTTTTTGAGACAGAGAGAGACAGAATGTGAGAGGGGAAGGTGCAGAGAGAGAGGGAGACACAGAATCTGAATCAGGCTCCAGGCTCTCAGCTGTCAGTGGGGTTCGAACTCACCAATCGTGAGATCATGATCTGAGCTGAATGAAGTTAGACACTTGACTGACTGAGCCACCCACTTGCTCCAGTTCTGCTAGTCTTTTAATGCAGGCTTTGAGTTAGTCTAGATACGATTTGGGCTGGGTTTGAATTCGTTGTTGCTATAGGTCACCATTTTGTACCACCACTGGCTTCAATTGGAGTAGGTGTTGATTTATCAAAATAGTGTCTATTTAGTGTTGAAATTAGTGTTTCCTACTGTGCTGTGCTTCCAAGTGGCTCCCTTTGTTCTTTCCTTTTCCTCTCCTGTTTCTCTTCTAGCAGTATTCTGTTGGCTTTGAAGGTTGGTAGCTTGGTGGCAGAGGATCTGAGAGTGTGTTTTTCATATTATTCTGCTTAGCCTCTGACAAAGAAGCATTGTGTCTCTGGATCTTGGGGAATGGTCTTCTCAGTTCTGCCTTTCCCTCAGCTGTGGTTGTGAGTCTATCTCACAACCCTGCCCCTCTCTTTTTTCCCTCCTGTTCTTTTTTTCCAGCAACAATGACTTTTTTGAGTTTTTACAACAGCAGCACTTGTTATCTTTTCCCTCACAATTTGAGGGTTTGTTCCATACTGGAGATGGAGAAGGATCTAGGCAGAATTTCTTATCCCTCCAGAGTGACTGCTCTTCCCCTTGTTTAGCTTCACCGCAGTGGATAATTTTTTAGTACTTTCAAACTTACTTTCTGGTGGTATCTGTGGGGAAAGAGCCTGTTAGAGGGTGTGGACCTCCCAATTTCTGCTGCTTTCAGGGTTACATACTGTCCCGTTAACTCATACTTGGCTTGACCAAAATTACTAACTCTTCTAGCTTAACTCTTTACACGACTGTTGCTTCTGTCTGGCATGAGAACCTGCTTGTAACACTTCTGTCTCATAGGCATCAACCCTTTTTAGATTTTAGAACGGTTGTTTGCTTTCCAACTTAAGCTCTCCAGAAGGTTCAGAAAATGCATGGATTTGAAGTTAGTTTGGCTCTTTTTTGTTGCAAGGGTTAAAGTGACTCTTCTTCCATTTCTGTGCCCTGGGCTGGAAGCCCAAAATTCCATATGGCAAGTTTTTAAATAAGCAATATATACCTAACATGAATAGCATAGATCTCTAAATATAGGTGAAAATTCAATTTGCTAAATAATACATATAGTATGATAGAGACTATATCATTTTAAAAACACACAGAGCAATATAAGATAGAGTGTATGTACACATGCATATATTAGAAGTGTAAAACAGACTGGAAGAATCCATAGCAAATTTATGATAGTGATTACTCCTGAGGAGAATGTAATAAAAGGAATTTCAACTTTATCTGCAATATTCTATTTCTTTTATTTAAGAAAAATCACTTTAAAATGTCCAACTACCACATGAAATGAAGTATCCCCAAGGCCAAAAGCATCATCTATTCCTTATGATGTGCCACTATGAGCTTAATTAGCAGCTCAGCTATGGCAGCCATTCTGCAGGCAGACGATAGACAGTTGTCTTTAATACTACATAGTGTTGAAGCTATTCCAACTTTCTACAGCATAGACCATATGAAAATTTCATATTTTTTTTTATTTTATATATCACTTCGAGCTCAGCAGTACCCAAATGAATCTCATACTTTTTCAGATTCCAGAAAGGGCAGTAAGAGAACATTTTTTTTCTTAAGTGCATACCGTAATTATACATAGCATTATGTTAAATTACTGAAAGAGTAATCTTATTTAATTTTCACACCAATCTTATGAAATAGATATAATTATTCCCATTTTCTTGGCAAGGTGAGTGAGACCCAGAGAAGTTAAGTAACTTGTTGAAGCTGAAGATGTGAGAAAAGATAGAACGTGGAGTTTATAAGATCCACGGGAGCCTGAAAACCTAATTAATCCTGAGGCAAGGGAGGCATCTTTAAATGATTAGAAAGAAAAGGAAGCATTTTCAAGGAGTTAGAGTGGTTACAAAGAGCATAACCAATGCTCAAAGGTATATCAGTCCGAGTCTAATGTACTAAGGCAGAATATAAACATAAAAATCTCAGTAATGTGGTTGACACTGGGATATACTACCCAGAAAAATCTTCAGTAAGGTCTTTTTTTGATCCTGCTGCTGGGCAAGCCTCAGGGATTGACTCTGCTACAGGGACCCCTTAAAACATAATTATAAATATTGAAAATTTACAGATGTCAAGAAACTGAATTCTTAATTCCTTTTTCTGAAGAGGCTAGTAAGCCCAGTCATTTTTCTCTCCTTTTTGGAATGCTGAGGATATATGTTTAATGAGGTGAAAATGACTATGATGATGGTGGTGGTGGTAGTGGTGGTGATAAACATCAGAATCAGTTGGAAGGCTTGTTAAAATACAGATTGTTGGGCCCCACCCACAAAGCTGGTCTGAAGACCTCACTTTGAGAACTACTTTTTTTAGGATATCTTAATTCTCTCACTTGTCTCATATACAATATGTGACATATTACTTCCTTACATAGTGTGATATTGTGACTTACAATAAGAAATATACATTCGGTCTTTGTCTCTTTGTCTGACACTTAGCTCCTAAAACTCTTGGATTTTCTAAGTGGTAAGAGCAACAGAGGTAATGTTTTTTATGTTAATGAAGTGACTTTTAGGCCACTTAAGGATGTGGCTGGTTACCAAGAGAACAAATCATATGATTGGAGGCTTGAAACTTTTAGTCCTACTCCCTGACCTCCCGGGAGGGGAGAAGGGCTAGGGATTGGACTACTTGCCAATGGCCAAAGAATTAATCAGTCATGCCTGTGTAATGAAGCCTCCAAAAAATCTCAAAGGATGGGATTTGGAGAGTTCTCAGGTTGGTGAGCATGTAGATTTATTTGGGGAGGTTGAGACACTCGGAAACGTCAAGAAAGCTCCATGCTCTTTTCTTATATTTTGCCTTGTGCATCTCTTCCATCTGGCTACTCCTGACTTATATCCTTTTATAATAAACCAGTAAGCTAGTTAAGTTAAATGTTGCTCTGAGTTCTGTGAGCTGGTTCTAGCAAATTAATCAAACTTAAGGCAGGGGTTTTTGGAATCTCCAATCCATAGCTAAATGGTCAAAAGCACAGGTGATAACCTGAACTTTCAACTGCCTTCTGGGAGGAGGAACTCTTGTAGGACTGAACCCTCAACTTGTGGGATCTGGAGCTTTCTCCAAGTAAATAGTATAGCAATTCAGTTGAATTGTGGGGCATACAGCTAATATAGAATTATTGATATGGGGGGAACCCTCCTACCCTACACAGTTGAATTGGGTCCAGAATAATCTTTTTAAGACAGAGCACCAATGCCAATCAATGTATTAACACATTCCTGATGTTTTTTTCTGAGAGGTAAGTAGAAGTTTTTTCCCATGACTGCTTAAATGTCTTGTGCATTCTCTGGAATGTATATTCCCCACTTTAAAGACCATATAATATAGATTTGCTGATGCTAGGTCTCCAGAGAGTGCTCCACAGGAAAACTCCTACGTTTTCTACAGCCACTTTTTCCCTCGTGGCATCCTGTATTTTCTCGTTGTAACCACTTTCCCTAAAAATGCTTCCTTCTTTTTCTGATCATTTGAGGATGCTTCCCTTTCCTCAAGATCTTAGCTTTCCATGCTCTTGTGGGTGGGTTAAGTTTTGGCTCCTGCTGAGTCAGCACAAATGCCAGGGAGGCCCTCCATGCTAGGTCACTGTTAAATGTCAGATACATTTCAAAGAAATCAGATTAATTTCCTGCTGAAACTCATATATTGCCTTCATAAAAAATTGTCGTTCCTACTCTTAAGTTTGACTTTACCTAAAACAAAAATTAAATTTTTCACCTCCTTCTGGGTTTCACTGCAGAACCCACTTCCATTAATGTGATGAGAAAAAAAGACCATGTCCAATAGATACTCACTGCTAAAAGTCTACATTCTTGTTGTGGAGAAAAAGGTTCTGCATATTAAGCCCTTACATAGCCATAGGTGACAAAATCAGTAGTATGTTGTAAGAAAAGTATTAATCAGTAACTAGTAAACATATCACCATTTTAGTTCATAACAAGTTTCAGAAATCAGAAGAGGGCTGCATATGGGCAAGCAAAGCCCTAAGAGGATCTTCAAAATATGGAATTGTAGCACTGGTGGTATTCTCAGGATCTCCTCAAAGGGAAGATACAAAACGTTTTCTCATAATTATTTTGAATTACTCTTTTTCAGCAGTATTTAGTTAAAGATATCAGGGAGTGGGGGGGTGCCTCAGTGGCTCAGTCGGTTGAGCGTCCGACTTCAGCTCAGGGCATGATCTCACGGCTGGTGAGTTTGAGTCCCTTGTCAGGCTCTGTGCTGACAGCTCAGAGCCAGGAGCCTGCTTCCAATTTTGTGTATGTCTCTCTTTCTGCCCCTACCCTTCTCACACTCTGTCTCTCTAGCTGTCAAAAATAAACAAACATTAGAAATATAAAAAATTAAATAAGATATTAGGGAATGGTGGATGATTAAGAAAGAATAAACAACTTTTATTGGAACCTTAAAAATAATAATTTTCTTTAATCATTGCATTTTTATTTAGGCATATTGAAATGTTAAAACTATATTATGGAAGAAACCAAACTTAAAATTCAACAAAATTGTCTCTGCTTTTATCTAAATAAGTTAGATAAATTTTGTCATTGATTTATACTGAAGATTCACCTTTGAAGTAGTAGAAAGGGCAGTGAATAGTTGTAGCTATAATAAATTAAATTCATGTATTTTAAAGTACCTTTAACTTCTTTTTTTTTACCTTTAACATTTTTAAAACAACTCTTAAATTGTGGAAACAACTCTACTTTTTTGTGTGGTATAAGCCAGATACCAAATGCTTTTGGAATTGAGTGAATGGACCAATCCAACCAAGGAAAGCCAAAAAACCCTGAGTTTCTGAAACTTTTATTATACAACAGGAAAAGTAAAGGGGACCATTTATCAATGATGACTTTGCCTCCTTTTCTCCTGTTATTCTTGCTTATCCAGGAGTCTGTGTGTCACAATAGAATTTTATATACTTGTTGTGAACTAAAATGGTGATATGTGTAGTACTTACTGATTAATACTTTCCTTACAACATACTTCTGATTTTGTCACCTATGGCTGTGTAAATTCAATAGATTTTTTATGCTATTTTAAATATCATGTTTCAGAACTTAATCTTTATTACTAATGCCCTCAAAAATAATAATGAATAAAAAGAAAAAACAGGAAAAGAAAATGAAAAGCCCTGCCCAAATCCATTTCCTCTCTTTGTAGAGCTCCTGGTGGGACATCTGTATTCAGGTCACTCATGGTCCCTCTCAACTCTCTACATTGCAGAAGTACCCGCTATGCCCCTGTGCAGAGGGGCAGCACATTAAATACTGAAATGGGAGATGCTTCATATCTCAAATGAGTATCATGTCATCATTACTAGGAAACATAGGCAATAAAAATCAAATATGGATGATCTCACCTCTTTCCCATGAGCCCACCTTACCCTCTGACTGAATTGATTCACTTCTGTGTCCTGTCTACTACAGTTCTTGCCTCGCATAGGCCAATGCTGAGAGTGAAAAGTCTCTTTGCTTGGCCCTGCTGTTAGTTGTGAGCTCCTATCTATAGTCAAGACCATTAGCATGTCTTAACGGTTTTACTTTTCTGAAGAGCTAAGAATAAAATGTAATTAGAGAATCATTTTACTGTGATCCTAAAACCCATATTGTACTGTATGGAGGAAATATGCAATTAACTGAAAGATGAAGTAAAAAGAGCCACAGAGAAAACTTATTGTTTCTTAAATGTGGGAAACTGACAACAAAAAACACAATGTGTTCATCCATTTCTTTAAAAAAAAAACAGTCTTGGAACTTTTTTTTAAAGTTTATTTATTTTTGAGAGAGAGAGAGACAGCATGAGTGGGGGAGGGAAAGGATAGAGGAATAGACAGAATCCCAAGCAGGCTCTGCACTGCCTGACCTGAGGCTTGAACCACAAATCATGAGATCATGACCTGAGCCCAAATCAAAATCGGATGCTTAACCAACTGAGTCACTCAGGCACCCTTTAGCCACTTCACTTAATTCCAGATGAACTAGGAACAGCCTGTAGGACCAGACAGTAAGAAAGTACTAAAAATAAGTAAAGGATAGGGTATGTCAAAGAGACCCAGGAGCCAACCTGAAAGAGCTCCCAACGGCCAAAGCTCAGTTTAAAACAACAACAACCACAAAGAACAACTTTGTATATGACCTGAAGTATAAAATAAATATGCATGAGGCCATGTTGATATAATTAAATGATTGAATAAATAAGTGGAAGAGGCAAATTTCCTTACAAAATAATTCCAAGTGATATATGTAAATGCTGCCTACCAGCTGGTAGAGGTTAATCCTCCCCCACCCCCTACTCTTGAGTATAGGATGGACTAAAAATAGTATTTTCCTTCCATAGAATAGATATGAAAAGGAATGAGGCAGAACAGAGGGAGTTAACTTTACAGTGGAGAAACCTGGCAACAGAACCTTAACAAAGTAATCCAGGTTAACATCACCAATGACAGCGTGTGGCTATTGTATATCCTTGATATGATGGGATGAGAAAGACTTTTCAACTTTGTACAGTATTCTTTCCCCAAAACCATAATCCAAGTCTACTCATAAGAAAATAAATCAGACAAACCCAAATTAAGGAAAATCCTACAAAATACCTGATTGGTATTCCTCAAAACCTTCAAGATCATGAAAAACAAGCAATGACTGAAAAGCTATCACCAACCAGAGGAAAGCAAGGAGACATGACAACTAAATGAAATGTAGCATTCCGGATTGGATCCTGGGATGGGATAGAAAAAGTACATTAATGGACAAACCGCTGATATTTGACTAAAGGTTGGGACTAGATAGTAGTTATGCAATATTGGTCCTTGATTTTGACAAGTATGCCATAATAATTAAGATCTTAAAATTAGAGGAATATTTAGGAACTCTCTGTACTATCTTTGCAACTTTTCTGTAAACTTAAAATTATTCCAAGTAAAAATTTTATTTAAAGAAAAAGAAAAAAAAAGTAAAACTCTTAAGCCATGGTCTTATGATTTTGTCCATTTTTTTAAATGTATGTTTTATATTAAATATATATATATATATATAAAAATCTATCTATCTATATATCTATATATATATATTTAAATGTTTTATTTTATTTTTGAGAAAGATAAAGAGCATGAGCAGGGGAGGGGCAGAGAGAGAGGGAAACAGAAGATCCGAAGCAGGTTCTGCACTAACAGCTCAGTCCTACAGAGGGCTCAAACTTACAAAACCTTGAGTTCATGACCTGAGCCAACGTCAGAGGCTTGACTGACTGAGCCACTCAAGTGCCCCTAAATGTATGTTACATTTTAATTAACATTTACTTAGAAAATTCAGTATCTATTTATGATTTAAAAAGCAACTTTTGCAAAGAAGAATAGAAATGAATGCTTTAATTTGGCAAGAGTTCTACATCATGAACTTACAGCAAAATATAGAAAAACAAAATATTAGATTCTCTTAAGATTAGAAACAATATATAGATGATGCTATCACCACTGTTTTACATAATATTGGAGGTAGTAGCCTCTGTTATAATGATAACAATTATCATTAATAAAATAATATACAAAGCCAGAAAACAGTATACAAACAAATATTCCTCATAAAAGCAGTATGAACTGTCCATTACTTACATTTTATCCTAATTAAAAATATATAATTTCTATGGAGAGAAATTTAATATTCCAATAAAAGTCATGAAAGATAATCAAAATTAGTTCCATACTTTTGGATGAAATAATTTAACTTTTTAAGATGCTGGTTCTAATAAATTATCTGTATATTAAAAGCAATCTCAATCACATTTTCAACTGAAATTTTTTAGGAGCTTAATAAAAGCTGGCAACAGAACCTTAATCAATATAAAAGAATAAAGTCAACTTTGAAAAAGTATAAATTGGGGCACCTGGGTGGCGCAGTCGGTTAAGCGTCCGACTTCAGCCAGGTCACGATCTCGCAGTCCGTGAGTTCGAGCCCCGCGTCAGGCTCTGGGCTCATGGCTCAGAGCCTGGAGCCTGTTTCCGATTCTGTGTCTCCCTCTCTCTCTGCCCCTCCCCCATTCATGCTCTGTCTCTCTCTGTCCCAAAAAAATAAATAAAAACGTGGAAAAAAAAATTTTTTTTAAATAAAAAAAAAGAAAAAGTATAAATTGGGATAGAGAGATTGCCTCTCAGAAATTATGACATACTACAATGACATAGCAATACAAATTAACGTTGCATTAGTACAAAAATGTAGAAATAGTCTGAGAACAGAATGGAGAGTTTAGAGACAGAACACTTATGCATGGGGACATTGGCAACTTAATACATAATAAAATTGCGGAAAATAAATGATGTTTTTATGCCTCACTATATGGAGATAAATTTAGATATCTAATGAAGACCATTTACAAATGGACTCCAGATGGATTAAAGACTTATACACAAAAGGTAAAACTTTTAAATTACTAGGAGCAAATATACAAAAACATCTTTGTGATCCTATTGTGGGGAAAGACATTAAAAATTCCAAAACCATGAACTACAGTTTTTTAGGAGAGAATGTGTGCAAGCAGAGGAGGGGCAGAGAGAGAGAGAGAGAGGGAGAGAGAGAATCTCAAGCAGACTCCATGCCCAGCATGGAGCCCGACATGGGGCTCAGTCTCAGATCCTGAGATCATGACTTGAGCCGAAATCAAGCATCAGATGTTTAACCAACTGATCACCCAGGTGCCCCAATATATATATATATTTTTAATTGGGGTTTATTCAATGGAAAACATTGTGGACAAGTTCACAAATTGATAACAAATGTGAAAAGACATTTTCTGCTCATAAAAATACCAGGGGACTAATATTTAAAATATAAAGGATTTCCTGCAAATAAACAAGAAAAATACAATATCCACAAAAGAAAAATGGACAAAGGACACAATGCTCAGTATGGGAAGAGAAAACCTAAAAGATATTAGCATATGAGGAAATGTTCAAACTTGTTAGTAACCAGAGAAGCACAATCAAAATGGCCAAAGGATATAACTTTGCACCTATCAATATAGCACCTGTGCACTGTATTTGTATACATACTAAGGTTTTGTTTTGGGTTTTTTTTTGGATTTTTATTTATTTTTTTAGTGGTTCCAGGTTTAATTAAGTTATGGTACCACCTTTAAGAGAAGGTCCCATGGCAGGCAGCCTGGGCCCCAAGAAGAGCATTTGCTTTTTGCAGTAAAATAGAGGGACATAGTAAACCAGAAACTACTTACGACCCTCCTGCCTTGCTGTCTTTCACCATCTGAAAGAAATCCAGAAGGTGGCTCATCTGAGTAGGCCTTCTTTTAGGGATAGATTATCCCTACCCTCTGGATCTGGGACCCCTGGGAGCCTTTCCACCCTGTTGCTTTTCTGAAGTCAATTCCTAAAAAGGGAGAGGAGTCTAGCAGAGATAATCCCAACCAGTGACAGACAGGATGCTGGGACCTCAGAGTCCCCAGTTAAAAAAAAAAAAAAACAAAACCCACTCACATCCATTTTGGAACAAGTGAAGCCAGGATAAGGTGGTATTAGAGTGGAAGTGTACATAGGAGCAATTGTTCCAGATAGCATTCTGGCAGAAAACCATCAATTAATTAGCTGCACACTCTATTAGGTAGGAGTTTACCTCCTAAATATATATCCTAAAGGAATTTTCACACATTTCAAATGGGGAAGGTGCAAGTGGATGCTAACTAACCACAATATTAGTGTACTTGATAGTGGAGTTGGAGGGCATCCATGGCCTGGGGAGTGACCAGGTAAAAAGCAGTGGAGGTTCATGCAGTTAGATACATTAGGCTAGATAGTCATACAGCGACATGGACGTCTAGTGATATAAGTATCAGATTGAGAGTGTATTATATATAGCAGAATATGTAATATTTACTTGTGCTCATATATCAACAATAAACATTTTGCAAGAAAACTTCCCAACAAAAATGTATACTTTAACTATTAGGGTGATTGTCCATGGGGAAAGGAGTAGAAGGAGGCAATGGTAATAACAGGGAAAAGTAAATTTAAGAATACATGTCTCAAGGTGGAAAAGTTCAGGAAAAAGAGCAGCTTCCTCTGAGAGAACAGTGATGATGGTAGTCAATGATTCTACATTTTATTGCAATAAATAACAATGTTTGTGTTATTTTGGCTCCTATGAAACTGTGTGATGGTGAAGTATATATCATGCTATGGGTTTGCTTACTTCATTCTTAAATCCTTGAAAACCCCTGACTCATCCAGGAGGCATGATGCAACCCTCATTAAGCAGTTTAAGAAGGAAAAGAACTTTTAATTAGGTAGTTTGGACAAAAATTCTGACTCATAATGGATTATGTAAGCTTTCTGCTCTGCAATAATTTCTACTACTAAGTGAATCCATTGAGATTAGCTCTCTCAGATAGCCTAATAAATAAATGCACGTATCAGAGAAGCATTCTTCCTTTTATCCATTCCTCTAATTCATTTATCCAAAAGTGACAACTCTGCAGTTTTGCAAAAGCTTGACAAGTCCTTATTTATCTCCCTTTGATACTGTTTTATGAACATAACAGGTATTTCTTCATCTATTTGTAAAAGTCTAAGATTCCTAATTAGATTTGCTTTTTTGGTTAGAAACTCCAGAATTATCCTTTATATAACATTTATTACATTTTTTTAATGAAAGAGATACATGCCTGTTAGAGTATTTGGTATATACATGTAAGAGGCATAGACCGGAATGTCATAAATGAAAGTGGGCAAAATTTTTTCTTTGTTTTTCTGTAATTAATCTTCTCTTTCATTGCGCAACATATTCTATTCCATTTCAGGGTATTCCTTCTGTCCCAGAAATACTTTTTGTTTTCTTTTCTGCAAAATTCAAATATCCCAATCATTGGCAAGTTTAAAGCTTAGTCACTTTGCTTTAAATACTCTGTCTTTTGGACTGTATCTACACACATACCCCAAGCCCCACTCCAGATCTTAAATGTTTTCTCTTCGCTCTACTTTCTGTGGTGGTGTCAGGCTGCTGTCTCCTTCATGTTCTCCAGATGCAAGTATTCCATCCCATATCTTTGTTGTCCCAACTACCCATACACCAAGGCTTTCAGGGGTTTTTTCTTTTTCTTTTTTCCACCTCACACATAAGTGTGTTAAACCTTGTAATTTTACAATATCACTTAATATGTAGTAGTAAAAATTTCTTCTTTCCACACTATCCTTACCCATTTATCCTCTCACGTGAATTTTATTATCAACTTCCAAAATAACCCTTCTTAATATTTATTGAAGTTGTATTGTGCTTATAAATTCATTTGGGAGAGAGGACATCTTTGCAACATTGTATTTTGAATTTAGTTAAGATATATTTATATCCCTCAGTCAAGTTCAGTAGTTTTTGTTTGTTTTTTAGATAACCAGATAACCTCTGATTGATTTCTTTTCAAGTTTTTTCTTAGTTATGTTTTTTGTGTGCACTTTCAAATGTGATTTTATTATATTTTTGTGTGATTATTTCTAATTCATATAGACACAATTATTTTCTTATGTATTTTTATATTTGTCTACCTTAATATGATTTCTCCATAGGTTATTTTAGGTTTTTTGAGATCATTGTATCATCTAAAATATAAGTTTTTTCCTATTATATGCCAATATTTTTCTTGTCATATATGTTACAGTTCCCAAATTCTTTAAACATAATGCTAGTAGATATTTTGATAATTACTGTAATGTAATTGTCTCCAGAGATTTACAATAATATGTAACATTGAAAGTTAAGTCTAAGTAGTGATTCTTACTCACATAGCTGAATTACTAGGGATGTCTGATTTTAATTTCCCCCAAACCTTGGGAGTCCCTGGGGACGTGGTGGGTAGTGTTTATGGGAAATAAATGTAGGAAATAGGAATATATGCATAAGTCTGCTTGCTTGTTTTGTTTTTAAGAGTGGAGCCCTGATCAGAACTGTGTTTCTTTCACTTCAGAACTTTTAGCAAGCAGCCAAAGTAGATAGTTGGATTGGTGACTCTATACAGGTTGCTAGGTAAACAGTGGTGCTTACTAAATCTATACAAACTAATCATTGGGCACAGAGAGATAAAATACAGATATTTACTAAAAACTAACTATGGGCCAGACATTACAGTAGATAACATAACTGTCACCAAATATTTGGAAGGTAAGTGTTGACATGTATTTTCTTTATTAATTCCTTCCCTTATATGCACACACACTCCTGAGAATTAGATACTCTTCTCTTTTCACAAAAAAACCTAACCAACCAGACAGAGTAATGTATACATTTACTTAGCTATTAATGCTAGAATTTGGGTTCAAAGTTTTCATTTTTATTTACAGTGATTTTCACTGTAAGATAAGGATCCTGGCACTGCACCACAGTTGACTTATGATAACGAGAATATATACAGTGCTATGGTAATATCTAAGAGAACGGAAAGAATTTCAGCTGAGGAAATTTAAGAAGGTTTTCTGTACACGATTTAGGATGCTAAAAATGATTTCAGCAGTGGATATTGGTGGATCAAAACTAAGGACATACTTCTTTTTTAATCATGATAACTTTAGAATTTCATTAGCATACATTTAGATCAAGAGAATAAGGTTGTGTTTGAGAAGTCCTTATAGCATTTGTAAAATCTGATAAATAAACTCAGCCTGATAGATTTCTGTAAACTTCCCTTCCCTTATAAATTTCTAAAACACTTAAACTGATTTTTTTCAAAAGCTGTTATACTAAGTAGTGAACCTGCTATAATTGTATAGCAAATTCAAGGCATTAACTGCTGTGTATCTGAGTCCAAAGATTCAGAAAAGTGTGTGTGTGTGTGTGTGTGTGTGTGTGTGTGTGTGTGTGTTCTCATTTACCATTAGTTTCTAATTGAATATCCAGTATCCATTTTAGGTCTAAAAAGAATCCTGTAAGCAGTCCCTAATGCCATATGTTATGCATATAATTCTTGTTCCTTTCCTGATGTATGTATTGTGTGTGTGTGTGTGTGTGTGTGTGTGTGTGTGTGTGAGAGAGAGAGAGAGAGAGAGAGAGAGAGAGAGAGAGGAGAGAGAGAGAGAGAAGAGAATAGACATAGGTGAAAGAATTTAGGCTGCATGACTGGTGGCACATTTAAATTATTTAATTCTGGATAATAAAATTCAAGAGTAATATTGACAAACATTGGTGCATGGAGAGGATTCCCTTAGTTACTGGATGAAAATAAAACCTTGCCATATGAGCAGTTTAACAAAGTTCGCATTTTATACTTCAAGAACATGAGAATCAGGGAGACAACATAGCTGTCTCAAACATCCGAAAAACCGACAATGTAGCGGAAGAAAAACACGGATTCTGTGTGGCCCAGCAAGGCACGTGAAAACCGAAGGATAGAAATTACAGTGGAGAAAGAGAGGAATGCTGGGAACACCCTCGGCGGAAGGAATGCGGGGAACGCTCGTCCGAGAGAGGCATTCTGGGAACACAGAGAAACAAGACCGGAGCGTGCTGCCAGGGAGGAATCCTGGGAATATGATTTAAAAGAGGGGGACGCCCGGAACCTACGTCCGAGGAAGAGGAGGATGCCTCAACGCTGCATCAGAGAGGGAAACCAAAAACCTTCTTTCAGAGAGAGACGTGGGGTGGGGGTAGGGTGGATTCCGGAAGACTCCCACAGGGATGCCGGGAACCTCCGTCAGAGAGAGGGGGATGCTGGGAACAGCCTCAGAGGAACAGATGCCAGCCACACCCATCAGCGCGTTCTGGGAGCAGGTCGTCGGAAATGCTGGGAACACCTCTCTGGGAGAGGCATGCTGGGATCACGTCGTCAGAGTGAAGAAGGCCGGAAATGTGAGGTAGGAGAACGGGACCCTAGAAAGACCTCTCAGAGAGGGATGTTGGGAACATACATCAGAGAGGAGTGGGGGGAAAAAGTTACCATGAGAAAGAATTTAAAGCTATAACCATCAGATTGGGGGGGGGGGGGCGGGGCGGGGAAGATCCGTTGACCTTATCAGGTGCTGAGTTTCTTGTTATTAGAGGTACTCGAACAGAACCATGACAATAGCCTGTTGGGAGGAATTCAGTCCTTAGGTGGAAGATGGAATTCCATAATCCATGATGTCCTCTCACATTGCATCTATGATTGTAAAAAAATAAAAATCCGTTCATGATCAATTTCCTCCTTTCCAAGATGACAATTTCTATCATGCTCAGCACTGACTCAAACCTTGAGGCTTTTGCAACCAGAACCAACACCTTTTTCAAAATTCAGAGATTTTCTTCCCACTTTTATCCCCTTAGCTAACATAACTTCCTGTTTAGAAGAAGGCAGTGGGGAAGGGGGGGAACCCAAAGGTATCATACACATCAAAGAGCTCTTGAAATATAACATTTTGATGAGTTAAGAAGTAAAGCAGTAAGAAATAAGTATAGATTAAATGTCTCTTAAAAAAATGGGTGTTAAAAATTGATGGAACAGCACCTGGCAAACCACACTGGAGATTTTGCCAAGCCCCCAATATTTGAAATATTCTTTGTTACACTTGACAAAGTCAACCCCGCTGAGTGTCTCAAAAGTTATTGCCACTACAGGTTGGCAAAGCAATCCATAAATACACGGTTCAAGTTTTCAAACAGTTCTTCAGTTCAGAAACAAAATACAGTCCAAATCCTCAGTGAATGAGAATTTCATGGGCCTCTTCCAATTGGGAGAAATAAATTTGGAAAAACACAGCTATTAAAAATAGCATCAGTGATGTAATTATTGTTCTTCTGATGAATGAAAACCAGTTTTCATGGTATGTTGTTGTGTACTTGGTGGTGGTGTTTTACTGCAAGGGATTGTATTATTTTGTATATGTGGTTCTTTCTGAAATCACAGCATTACCATTATGGACACTATCTTCTTCCTTCCATCCTTGACCATCTTGTCTCCTCTCTCCTTTCTTGCACCTTCTGTGCTCTCCTTGCCCTATCAACTGACTCCTCTCCTATATGCCAGAGTGTCTCATCCAGGAGATGCACCTATTTTTCCCTTTTATTCTTTTCCTTTTTTGTTGCCTGAATCACAGAAGGATGACAGTAGGATATTCAGCAGCCATACTGTATTGTGAAGTGAACTTAAGGATGGAAGCCAAGCACTGAGAACAGTGATTGGTGACTATGGAGCCACCGTACCAGTCCTAGACTGACTCTTTCAAACTCCTTTTGTTTGGGAAAGATACATAAACATTTCTTCATTTAATCTACTGTTGATTTTTCAGTTATATGTAGCCATATTTTATCCTGTGCATCTAACTGGTGTATCCGTGGGATCAGAGAATGAACTATAAACAATCCCTGCTTGTTTCTCAACCTCAGCCCACTAACTTATACTCTGGAAATCATTCATTGATTCTAGGAAAGAAGTAACATTCTCATTTATCTGTTCTCTCTTATCACCTCTGTGACATTTACAGAAGTATTGTGATTATTAGATTATTTGTCTCACTCTTTCATTTACTATATAGGACTGGTGTGCCCAAAGAACAAAGTGACAGAGGGCCTGGAATGCAGGAGAAAATCAATATATGCTGAATTAAGTTATTAATACAAAAGTCTAAGAAAGTAGGCAACCCAGTAGTCTGTAATAGGAAAACATGGTAGCCAATAATGTGGCTTACTCACAGTGCTGACAAGACAGCGCCCAGGATGAGAACAAAAGGCGAGGAGGGAGAACCAGGAAATCAAGGGGCTACCAAGGCATCTCTTAGACAAGTAGAAAGAAACCGAGGCATTGTGGCTCACACGTGCATAGACACCTGCTTACAGGACCAAGACGGCAGCACACTCATGGCAGTCAGTGCAGAATGTTATACAGAATTGGTGCAGCCTTAGTTGGTGATTCTTTAATTCCTTCAAGGGCAAGAATGTTGGGATGTGACTGGCACAAAAGGGGGGCATTGAAAATAAAAATACCAAAATATTTTCTTAGCATTCTTAGCTCTAATCTCACTCTGCTTGCAGCAATGATAAAGTGGTAACAGAACATTCCTTTCTAGTCCATTGCCTAAGTTATCAGGACCAGAATTCTTCTGTATGGTTCTATAAATATTAGGGTACTTGAGAATTTCCCCCTAATTCCTTTTCACCCTTCTTCTATAGACATGCTGTATACAATCCCATATATCCCATGACATCAGTTACCATCCAGATCATGTTAAATGAATGCTACAAATATGCCTCCATTCCCACTTCTCTCTAGATGCATGCCAAACCTCTAATCAATAAACACATTTTTTCCACTATGAAGGAATTTTACCTCAAAGTCTGTTTTCAACTCAGGACTCTAGAAAAATGCTACCATATTCCAGAGTAGACACAGAAGATAAAACCCTTTGCCATTCCTGTGCCTTATATAGAATGCCACCAAACAGGCATCTTCACTAGATCCCTTTCCTGAGCTTCACACACATAGATACAACTGCTTGTGTGCTCCAAGTGAATGTCTGAAACGGAATTCAGTCTTTCCCCTCTCACCCAACCTTCTCCTTACATGTTTCCTCTCTTGCCACTGCAAAGGCTATCACCATCCTTTCAGTTATGTCCTAGCAGAAATCTCAGAATTAACTTTGGCTTATCTGTTCCCCTCAACCCCACCTATTATCAGCTATAGAATCTTGTCATTTCTACCTTTTACATATGTAGTCTTTCCCCTACTCTTGTGTTACTACCCTAATTCAGGGCTCCATGATTGCTTATCTAAATCAATAAAGTGGACTTGAATTTTTGTTTTTTTCCAATGCATTCTCCATATTGAAGCCAGAGTAGTATTTCTAAAATACTTTTCTCTGCTTTTTATTCTGTAAAATTTTCCCACTGACCTTAAGATAAAGTCCAACTCCATAGTAATGTTTATGAGTATCTTCATGATCTTCTCTCTCTGCACTTCCTCCGACCTTCCCATCTTCACCCAACGCTATGATCCAGAGCCTTCTAATATTTTGTGTGTACTATTCCTTCTCCTGGCTAACTCTTCTTTGATGCATAATTTGTATGTCATAGAACACTTGAAATCTACATGCTCTTCATTAATTTATTTAACAAACACATTTTGACGTATATCATATGCCCAGGTATTGTGCTGGTAAGCAAGAATAAGAAAAATACTATTCTTGTATGCACACAACTATTAATCTGCTTAAGAGGCATATAGTAACCAATAATTGTACAAATACCTACTTATAATAACTAAATGTATACACTCCCTTACATAGAGAAAGGGAGTAAGTGGATCTTGACTCTGTGTGAGCGTGTGTGAAACCCCTAAAAAGACCCCTGATCTTTGTGTACAGAGCTCAGGGGAAGGGATGGAACATCCCTTGTTTTGTTTGTTTGTTTGTTTGTTTGTTTGTTTATTTATTTATTTATTTATTTATTCCTAAGGAACTGAGGGCTTTGGTGGGGAAGGAATGGGACTAAATATCATTTTCCTCTCTTTGAGAATTAAAATTCAAGAAACTTGTCAGAGTTCACTGGGTGAAACTGCCTAATGTTCACTGGAAGGGAAAGACCTTAAAGGGGAACTCAACAGTGAGGGAACAGAATCTAGGCTGTTCACCTGGACTCAGAATTCGTGAGGCTGTACTAATTCTGAAATAACATATACAGGAAGCTTGAAGCCTTGTGTGCCCAGCCCTTTTGTCATAAAGCCTGGGTTTTGGGCAACATGAGTGTAATCTTATAGCTCATTTATGGGCTAAATGAATCCTGAGTCATAGGAACTTAACCCAAGCCCTCTGTGTGTGACCCGTGTTTAAAAAGGATACCAGCTGGCACAACCAAATTCATACTGTAAGTGTACTACTAGGTAGGACATGCCAGTTTACTCTCCTTTTAAGCCTGGCCTTTGGAATTCCTCCTTGGACTGAGTAACCCTGGGGTGCCTGGGTAATTCAGAAATAAGAGGTCTCAAGAAAACGGCAGTTCCACAAAGAAAAGCATGTGAAAAAATAATTGTGATATTATGGTTTTTGTATTTCAAATTCGTGAAGTATATTATGTCAATTACCGTATGAATTATGAAATTTCCTATATAAAGAAAGTTACAAAGAACCACAGGCTAGTATATTTTTTCCTTCAGGAACTGGGAAACCAGAGATGTGCTTGAGCAGGGCATTGTTGTGATTAGACATGCATATAAGATGTGGAGTAGATCCTGTGCATAGGATGGATTTGCAAGGGACGAGACATCTGGGAATACCCAGCATTGAAATAAATAGGGGATGGTTATTTCTCTAGTCTCCAGGTAAGATGGTTTGCAATAGTCTACTACCCTATTAAAAAAATCACCTGCTCTCTCTGAAGAACATCTAATGTATAATGTAGTCATACAGAAAAAAAAAAATAAAGCAAACAAATGAACAAACAGAAACAGAATAGAACCAAAGTAAACTTTGTATGACTCACACAAATAAGAGAATCCCTCTACTTCCCTCTGCTCTCACTCAGTTTCAAATAGAAGAGCTGTGAGGAAGCTTGTCCACACTTAACAGCAGCTATCAATGAATATAAACTTAAAGACTGACCGAATTCAACAAAACCTCCATGATCATATATTTCAAGTCTCTCATTTGCAAAATGAGACTCAAATGAGAGATTCACATTCTGGGAGGAAAAGTGGCAGATCTCGAACCAGAACCCAAATCTTTTGATTTTGATTTATTGAGAATCCATTGATTTTGAAGGGGCAGGGTGTCCGAGAGTGAACCTTTACAGACCATGAGAGGAGAAAGTGCTGATCTTGTGCTTTTACAGGGGCCAGGCTCTATAGACTGTAATTGGGCAGATCTGGAACTGCTCTCAATTTCTCTGCTGCTACTGAAAGGGTAGCAGGGCTCTTCTGTTGACACTGATGATCAGGATCCTAGCAGAGGGCAGCAAGAGGTGCTTCTCTGCCCTCTCCCGAGACAAAGCATAACATGACTTCCTGGGCACAGGGAAAAAAAATCCAGCTCATTTAAAAAAAAAGAAAGTTTTCTCTGACATTTTGCTCCCCGCCTTGCACGTTTCCCCTCTTGTCTTCATTTCTCAGCCTGACCCTCTCATCTCACCTTTGCCCGGAGGGTCAACATAACTCCATGGTTGACACTGATTTTTCTAACAGCAGCAATTTTAACCCAGTAAAAGTATCCCCAAAGCACAAAAGGTATCAAATTAAAGTGCCTCTCCAACAACTTGATACTGTGACTAATTCGCAAAGGCATAAAGCCAGGGAGGAACGTGTTGTTTTGTTCTTGGCTTTTGCAACCATGTATATGTTCATCTGCCCTTGTCTCACCTTTTAGTTTTTACGAATAATCCCTTTTAAAATGTGGTGTTTCTGAATTAAATATTCACATCAATATATCATTCCATAGTAATATTTTCATATTTTGCTGCTATAATTATCTTTCTAGATTATGGCATAGAAGTTCAGATGCATTCAAAGATCTACCTGTTTGTTATAATTTATTTGTTATTCCTTAAATTTCCTTAAATTCCTTAAATAAGAAGTACAAAGAATATTAAAATTAATAACCATGAGCACTTCACCTATGTTCAATTTTTATCAACTCTTATCCAATACTATTTTATCTATACTACTTTCCCTCATCCCATATTCTTTAAAAATTTTTTTTTCAACGTTTTTTATTTATTTTTGGGACAGAGAGAGACAGAGCATGAACGGGGGAGGGGCAGAGAGAGAGGGAGACACCGAATCGGAAACAGGCTCCAGGCTCCGAGCCATCAGCCCAGAGCCCGACGCGGGGCTCGAACTCACGGACCGCGAGATTGTGACCTGGCTGAAGTCGGACGCTTAACCGACTGCGCCACCCAGGCGCCCCATCATCCCATATTCTTTTAAAGCAAGTCCCACATATTATTTATGCTTTTATCTGCAAATATTTTAGTAAGCATATCTAAAAGGTATGGAAAATAAATAAAATCAGACCTAAAATAAAAAAAAAAATTAAAAAATAAAAATAAAAATTAAAATTAAAATTAAAAAAAATCAGACATCTATGCTACCTAAAACAATTAGTATGTACTTCCTATCATGTATGTCAATTATCTTAATAAATATTTAAAATTTTATTTAATGTGGATTCAAGACAGGAATATTCACTGTGATAGTTGATGTGTCTTCAGTTCTCTTCTAACCTGTAGATTGCTCCTACATTTTTTTTCATTGAAAATTATTTAAAAAACTGAATCTTTGGGCTGCAGATTGTCCCACAGTCTAAATTTTAATGATTATTTTTCCCATAGCATTGTTTCATATTTTATTTATCTTCTTCATTTTCTAAAAATTAAGGTTTCATCAAGAGATTTAATTAGATTTAAGTGTGATCTTTTTGAAAATAGTATTTGTTTAGGTAGTATAACATACTTATACCAGGAAGTATGTAATACCTGGTTGTCTTTATTTTTAGTACTGTATTTTCTTCTCTAATATTGACTTTTCCGCAATCTAGATTATTTAAATTGTATCAATTAACATTAAAAACTCTTATGATGAACCTTAACTGCTGTTTTTACACAACAGATTATATTGTTAAAACTGTCCTCTTATGCAACTACCAAAGGGGTGTAAATGATGGAGAATAGAGAAGTAGAATTGATAAGGGAGGCAATGGATTAAGTATCTTGAAGAAATTAATTGATATTTCAAATCCTAACTCTCAAGAAATAAATACGAAACTATAAAGGGTAATTCCGGGTTGGCCCACTGTATAGACCATGCCCATTGATCTAGTCATAGTTCCAGCTCCTGCTTCAATTGCATCCCAAAGAGAAAATGGCTCTGTGTTGATGTCAAAGATAGAAGTACCCAATAATGTATATTTTTGAATACCTGGGTGGCTTAGTTGGTTAAGCATCCAACTTCTGCTCAGGTCATGATCTCGTGGTTCATGAGTTTGACTCCCCATTTGGTCTCTGTGCTGACAGCTCAGAGCCTGGAACAGGCTTCACATTCTGTCTCCCTCTCTCTCTACCCCTCCCCCACTCATGCTCTATCTGTATCTCTCTCTTAAAAATAAAAATAAGCATTAAAAATTTTAAAAATTCATTTGCATCTCCATCTTGAGTCTAAACACCATAGATATTCCTTAGCTCTGAGGCATAAAAATTGTTGAGTAGCATCTGGGTGGCGCAATCTGTTAAGCATCTGACTCTTGATTTTGGCTTCAGTCAGGGTCTCATGGTTCCTGAGATCGAACCCCACATCAGGGATTGACATTCTCACTCTCCCTCTATCTCTCTCAAAATAAATAAATATTTAAAAAAATAGTTGATCACTAAATCATAAATAGGAATTACATATAAATCGCTGCTGTTAAGTTTTTTTTTTTTTCTGCTGCTCACTTAAGTAAATTTACAGAACTTTTTTTATATCTGATATATAAAAGTAAATCGGACAAAAAGCAGAGGTAGAAAAATAAATTACATCTACTGCAAACACTATGTAGTTGTGTGCCTGAACCATTCATTTCACTTCCCTGGCCCACTACCTTTGTATAAAAAACTATAATAATTCTTTTCCTACATAGTTTGAGAATGAGACAATGAAACATATTTTAATGAAAATTGCATGAAATTTCTAGGTGGCATCATTAATATGACAAATAATTCATAGACTACTGAATGCTGTAACAAGAATACATTTTAATAGCAGATTATTTTAACAGTGAAGAAATTAAAGTTTAAATTAAATTAGATGTCCAAGGTCTTATTGCTAGTTTCTGAAATGTAAATTTTGCCCTCTTCTATTTATAACTTATAAATATTGAGTTGCAACTATGTCCCCACAATCTAGAACATCTAATGAAACTTATCTGCAAACATTATAAAATTCTAAAGAACTATAATAGAATATATACAGACACAGCCATCTCTTAAAATGACTCTCATGACTATTACCAAGGCTGAAAAAAGACAAGAGAAATAGTGACAGCTAGCAATGAGTATGTCTCTCTTCATCCATTATAATCCCTTAGTGAGGAAAAAAGATGGGAACCGATCCGGTGATACATATTTTCCCATCAACAAAATAGTATATGTAACTATATTGTTATCCTTGATATGTGGGTTTAATTTAGCTCTTTAACAACTGGAATATTGCTTGTATTTTTGCTGATTTGTTTTTGGCTTTTCTTTTTTGTCCAGCTTCTTGGATTCACATTTATGGCTTAAAATATCCCATTCAAATATTAGTAGAGGTATCATTTATTGGCTACCTATGTGTCTGCCAAAATAAAAGTTAAGTGAATGTTGGCTCTACACGAAATATCTAAATGGTCAGCTGTTTTCAATATTGCAAGGTAGTTACCCAGTCACCCCCACTTCCTTCATAAAATACAGCTCTCAATGGGTAAGTGAAGTCTTGCATTAGTATATTACAATCATTTCTTAATGGGATATAAATCTTTTGGTTTTGAAATACCATTTTAAAGTTGTCATTAAAACATGATAGATTACCAGTTCTTAAGACATTTAATGACTCAGTGTGAAATTGACCCAGTTGCCAGGTTGATAAGGGAGCAACCTATTTATATCTCCTTAATGAACATTAAATGTCTTTCTGGAGTGATGAAGTAGGGGATAGTAATACAAGAGGTCTGAAGATGGCAAAGGAAACGGGGCATTCTTGTAAGGGTCACCCCCTCCTCTGGGCTCCCACGGCTTTGTGTGCCACAAGTAGGACCTAGTACCTTGATCATCTATTCCGGGAAAGGTAATTTATACCAGAGAATAGGTAAAATATCTCTAATTTCAAGTAGGTTACACCAGCCTCTCATTACCATAATATGAAACCTAGGTAATATTTTTAAATATTTTCCCCTTATTCCTATATACAATGAAACATTAAGTTCTGTCCATACTACTGCCATGATATTCCTTATATATTTTTTCTTTCAATTCTCACTGCCACCTGCCACAAAGCAGTTATTTAGCTCTGCTCTGTACCTTTACTGCAATCTTCTTTTTAACTAGTCTAATTCCTATCTCTCCCATCCCATCCATTTTAAATAAAACAGCCTGATATATCTAATGCCTGGTATTGACATTGGTCGCATCAATCCTTGCATAAAAACTTTATATTAATTCCTCACTGTCTAAAGAGGAAAATCCAAATTCTTGACAATGCATTTGAAGTGATTATACTTTTCTAGCCTCATTTCTCTCCATCTTTTTACATACTCTAAGATCTAGATCAGTGTATAAAACTGCAGTTATTGTTCAAACATGCTTGAGGAATATGCAATTTCCATCTGTAGTGGTGGCTAACCAAGATGATGATTCACTAACAGAGAGGGATCGGCAAAGAGGATCAGATCCGTTTCTCAAGAGGTGTATCCCTTCTTCATATCTTACAGGTTCTGCTTTCCTCTTCTACACTTCTCCCTTTCTTCAAATTTTCTCTATCTCTGCAATATACAATGATCTTCCCTCCATTTCTTTCCATCCAAATGTGGGACTCACCTTCAATGTTCCATTGAAAGTTAAAATAAATATAAAATACAAATTGCTTAAAATTTAATTTTTAAACTGTGTTATAAATCATATTCCTGAAAATTTTAATAGAGCACACTGGCTGTTCACCAAAATCTGCTCCCTATTTTGGGGCCTCATCTAGGAGGCATTTTCCAGCATTTAGGCCTAGCCTCATGACTAAGTATCTTTAAGGAAGGTAAACAGATAATGCTATATGCCATTTACAAATCTATAAAAGCTTTTAGGTGTGTTCCTCTTTAAATACTCTTTCTGTGTTCTTTCTTGTCTGCTAGGAAAATGACAATGGCAGAGCCACCAGATGGAAGGAGTTAGGGGATCAGTATTAGTATCAGGAAGGTTTCTCCAGAGAAACAGAATAAGTAGGACATGAATATATATAATCATATATATGTGTATATATCATATATATGTGTTGACATATATATGGAAATGAAAAATATATAAAGATATTTATTTCGAGGGATTGACTCATGTGATTGTGGGGCTTGACAAGTCTGAAAGTAGGAGGGTAGGTCTGGAGGCTATAAACTTAGGCAGGATCTGATGCTATAGTCTTGAGGCCGAATTCCTTTCCCACTGGGGAAACCTAATTTGTCCTTAAGGCCTTTGCACTTTTAAATGAAGTCTACCTACATTATGGAATATAATCTCCTTTATTTAAAGTCAACTGATTGTGGATGTTAATCACATCTACAAAGTACCTTCACAACAGCACTTAGAATGTTTGATTGAATAACTGGGTACTATAGCCTAAGCTGGCATAAAACTATCACCAGGTTCCTACCACTGTGTAGAAATAAGCTCCCTTGATAATCTGAGCACACACATAGAAATGTTATGTGAGCAAGAACTAAAAGTTTATTGTTAACACCACTGAAATTTTGAGATTTGTTACCTTGGCTAAGCCTACCCCAAATAATATACAAAACATTGCTAAATAGAGATCTTTCCAGGACTACATCCAAGAATAGAAAAAACAAAGTTGTAATTAAACATTAAAAATTGATATGCTAGTATATTTTACTCTGAGCTTAAAGTTGTTTATTTAGCAAATTAAACACTTGTTAAAATGTGGGTGATACTTTAATTTGGCCAAGATGGACACATTTTTCAAGATGGCACTATTTAAAGGTGAATATCTACCAACCTTCATTCTGGATTGTTACCTCTTTGAAATTAGTGGTGTGAATTTTACTGAGGTTTAAAAATGTTGTGATTTTGGATTAAATGTTTCCAGAAGGGAGATTGCTATTAGCTTGGCTCTAAGCTCTTGCTGTAGTTCTCAAGCAGTTAAAGGGGCAAAGATGTTTTAATCATGTGGTTTTAGGATGTAAACCTCAAAATTGTTTGGACAATTGCTGGCCTGATTTGGTTGCTACTCAGCCAAATCCATGAGCCCATATTCACTGGTATTAACTGTATTTACTATTGTCAGAATGAAACTCAAATCATTCAGTGTGTAGCCCTAATAATAATCCTATATGACTAGGGGCTGCTTCTTCAACATTATTTCCACCTAATTTATAATCAAGATGTTCAATTAATAATTTCAGCACTTTATGCAGTGTTAAGTCAGCTGAAAAATATGTGATTTTTCCACTTTTCATTTTTCACAATGCTGAGGAATGCATAATAATCTGACAAAGTGGGGATGCCAGGAAAGCAACAATTATTAACAGACTAATGGGAAAAGGAAAGGATTTTAAAAAGAAAAACTGAAAAGTTGATTGAGTTGTGTAAAAATGTAAAGGCACAAAACTATTGCAAAAATAAAGCAGCTATATCTACTATACTTTTTCTTTAGTTATTAACGATTCCTTCAAAAAATAAAATTGATCCAGAAATAGGAAAGACAGTCACTCCTTTGAGTGCTTTCTCCACAGCTGCTGCCAGAGGTCTACTGAAATCCGTACAGTTGTTTTGATTTTGTCCATGTTTATTTGGACTATTGTTGTTTTTTTCTCCATCCCCCTTTTGAGTGCTATCTTCTCTTTTTTATATATATATAAATTTATTGTCAAATTGGTTTCCATACAACACCCAGTGCTCATCCCAACAGGTGCCCTCCTCCATGCCCATCATCCACCCTCCCCTCCCTCCAACCCTCCATCAACCCTCAGTTTATTCTCAGCTTTTAAGAGTCTCTTATGGTTTGGCTCTCTCCCTCTCTAACTTTTTTTTTTTTTCCCTTCCCCTCCCTGATGGTCTTCTGTTAAGTTTCTCAGGATCCACATAAGAGTGAAAACATATGGTATCTGTCTTTCTCTGTATGACTTATTTCACTTAGCATAACACTCCAGTTCCATCCACGTTGCTGCAAAAGGCCATATTTCATTCTTTCTCACTGCCAAGTAGTATTCCATTGTGTATATAAACCACAATTTCTTTATCCATTCATCAATTGATGGACATTTAGGCTCTTTCCATAATTTGGCTATTGTTGAAAGTGCTGCTATAAACATTGGGGTACAAGTGCCCCTATGCATCAGCACTCCTGTATCCCTTGGGTAAATTCTTAGCAGTGATATTGCTGGGTCATAGGGTAGATCTATTTTAAATTTTTGGAGGAACCTCCACACTGTTTTCCAGAGTGGCTGAACCAGTTTGCATTCCCTCCAACAGTGCAAGAGGGTTCCCGTTTCTCCACATCCTCGCCAGCATCTATAGTCTCCTGATTTGTTCATTTTAGCCTGAGTGCTATTTTCTATATTATTAAGTTAACCAATTAACAAATATTAATCCAGGAAGTATTCATTATTAATTTGAATAATAGTTGTGTAAAATATTTCTGTCAGTGCTAAAGTGATAAAAAGAGAAGATATAACAAATAATAATGGTCACCATTTCACTATGGTAAGTGCTTTATATGTACTCACTTCATTGAATTCTCACAATCCTATGAGGTAAATGCAAACAAAACTGTATAAAGTTAAGATTTAGAAAAAGTTACATTTAGGGGTGTCTGGGTGACTCAGTGGGTTAAACAGCTGAACTTGATTTCAGCTTAGGTCATCATCTCACTGTTTATGAGATCGAGCTCCACGTTGGGCTCTGTGTTGACAGATTGCTGGATTGCTCTCTCTCCCTCTCTCTCTCTGCCCCTCCTCTGCTTCTGTGCACACTTCATGTTCTCTCTCTGTCCCTCAAAATAAATAAACATTAAAAAAAATTACACATCAGCTGTGTTTTAAACATGAGTGTATGGGAGAACCACCTTTTAAATGGATAATAATTATTCTTAAAAGCAGTGATTAGTTTAGTTTGACTGAAGGGTGTGGTCAGTGTACAGAGTTTTAAGAGATAAACATGGAAGAGAATTTGAGGGCTGTGTACTACATATACTACTACAATAAGCCTATACAAATAAATACTTGGCTCAAAAAAATATGCAAACCTCACAGTTAGATCTTTCAACAACTGAATCATTTAAGTTAAAGTGATACACAGCTGCCATGTTGGCATTTAAGGGAGAGTAAATAAGACTTATTCTAACATTTACCATTTATATTATATTGGAAATACATTTCCATTTTCCTAGTATAATTAATGAGTGTCCTTGCAAGAATAAAACACACAGGCATCCCCCTTAAGGGAATCATTCTCGTCCAGGCAGGCCTAGATGAAGCACCATCTGTGAGTGAGCGTCTGGAGTTGGGAGTGAGGGCTGGAGGGGCAGGTAGAGAGGAAACTCGAGGGCACCAGGCACCTGAGAGAGGGGTGGTAATAATGAAATAAAGGTCATTGGAAAAAGTAGACATGGCATAAGAAATTTACCCGGTCACAGTATATTCAGGGTCTGTTCTGTTTTCTTGTAGACATCAAGGTTGTGTCGGAAGAAGGAGACCACTTTAAAAAGAGGACTAAATTAGGAACAGTATTCTAACTTCACAGCTCTATAGCCTTGTCTGGGAGATTCAGAAATTATTTCACTATCCTGATCTAGGCTTAGAGCAGTGTTAGATAAACTGCTTCTGAGGCATAGCCACTACTTGAACAAAACATGAACAAGCAGGTGAGAGAAGGGCACATGATCACCAGAGATAAAAACTTGCTTGCTTTCAATTTTTTTATTTTTCTTTTGAAAGGGAGAATTTTTAGAAATGCTTGAGTTCAGGAAAGTGACATATGCAAATGAGCAGAAGAAACTTTTGGAGAACGTTATCCCAACTCTCCATTTATTTTTATATTGAAGATAGTTTTATATTTATTTATAAATGTGGAAACTGAGGTCCACACAAGCTTAGTGACTTGCAAGAAGTGACAGCAAATTAGTAACCATGTTTTCAAACAAATATCTCACTAGGCTACACTGCCTCTAAAATCAATCCAAAGAAAGAATTTTGCTTTTTTCCTAAAGATACAAGGACAACATGAAGATTTTATGTTAAAGCTATAAAAGTTTCTGTTGATGCTACATCGACTTTGTACATGATTGGCTCTTACTGATGAAGCAGGAAATTCATGATGGAAATTAATTCCGTTGATATCTAAGAAGCCAGACACTCCTTGCAAAGTAAAACAAGAGATACCATTGATTCTGTTGAATATTTTCCAATGCCTAATGTAGTGAGAAGTCTAAATCTTGAGAAGGTAGTGCTATAGATTTTTTTGTTAAATAGAAAAAAATTAATTTTTTTAATACACAACTCCTGAAGTGAAATTACTTTTTATGTAAACTCAGCCAAGCTGTTTGGAATTAGTTATTGCAAGATGGCCTCAATCGTTTTCAAGTCAGTTGAGAGTGAACTGTTGTTCCCCTATTAATAATTTCGAGGGGTGCCTGGTTGGCTCAGTCGGTTGAGTGTCCAACTTCAGCTCAAGTCATGATCTCACAGTTTGGGAGTTCGAGCCCTGCCTCGGGCTCTGTGCTCACAGGTCAGAGCCTGGAGCCTGGTTCAGATTCTGTGTCTGCCTCTTTCTCTGCACCTCCCCCGCCCATGCTCTGTCTCTCAAAAATAAATAAACATGAAAAAAAATTTAAAAAAAAATTTCTAGGGGCGCCTGGATGGCGCAGTCGGTTAAGCGTCCGACTTCAGCCAGGTCATGATCTCGCGGTCCGTGAGTTTGAGCCCCGCGTCGGGCTCTGGGCTGATGGCTCAGAGCCTGGAGCCTGTTTCCGATTCTGTGTCTCCCTCTCTCTCTGCCCCTCCCCCGTTCATGCTCTGTCTCTCTCTGTCCCAAAAATAAATAAACGTTGAAAAAAAAAAATTAAAAAAAAAAAATTTCTAGTCTGTTAACAGTGTTCAGGAAGACTTGGGACACCTATAACATGATTTGAGGGGTGCCACATTTTTTTTTTACTCTTTCCAAATCCCTTTCCCCTCCATTGTCATCAATGCTTGAGATTGAATCTTTGTACATTTACACTTTGGATCTCAAAGTGTTTAGTCTTCCAGAGTTCGTTTTTGAAATGCAAATACCCACAATGAGCTAATACTTTGAGCTCTTATCAGCTGAAAAGCCTCTGGAATGACTTCAGAGTGAGCCTGAAGCACATAGCCTCCTAAAAATTAAAAAAAAAAAAAAGGGGAAGGGCACCAAAGGTAGGAAAGGAATGTACTGAAAACTGGGAACTGGGGCGGTAAAAAATGAACCTCCCAGGAAGCATAATTTTGCCTGAGGCTCATTCTGACCTCAGGAGGGACAATATGGGTTGACAGGTACATTAGTGTTAGAATTTTTCCACAAATGTCCTTTGTGATATTAAATATCACAAATACTTTAAATAAATTTCTTCCTCTACAAAAAATATTTCATAATTGCTTACATGATATGCACCTTGATGCATTGAAGGATTATTCAAAATCTTTTGTATTTGGGATAATGACTTCCAAAGCAGTTACCATCCTGTGTTACTCAAATGCAAACACTTTGTCACTTTGGGAGTATTAAGTATTAAATATGTAAAAATCATAGGAAGATAGTGATATAACCAAATTTAAGAACCCCAATCTCAGTCTCTAATGATTCCTAGGGCAAATGGGTAGATGCTGTGAATATTTTTTTTTAAGTTTATTTATTTATTTTGAGAGAGAGAGAGGGAGAGCACAAGCAAGGGAGGGGTGACAGAGGGAGAGAGAGAGAATCCCAAGCAGGCTCCACATTGTCAGTGCAGAGTCTGACACTGAGCTTGAACCCACCAACTGTGAGATCATGCATGACCTGAGTCGAAAACAAGAGTTGAATGTTGAACCAATTGAGCCACGCAGGCACACTATCCCTGATTTCAATGTGTGTATGTGTATGTGTGTGTGTATATATATATATATATATATATATATATATATATATATACACACACACATATATATATGTAATTTATTTATTTATTATTAATTAACTTTATTTATTTTGAGAGCACACTCATGCAGTGGCAGAGAGGAGGGATAGAGAGAATCCCAAGCAGACTCTGTGCTGTCAGCATGGAGCCTGATGCCATCTCAGATCATGACCTGAGCTGAAACAAAGAGTTGGACACTTAACTGACTGAGCCACCCAGGGGCCCCTAGATGCCTCAGATTTTAATTGAAATGCTGTATATTTTTTAGTCTTTACTAAGCCAACATATGTGGCTTTTAAAGATTCCACAGAGGTGGGTAATAGGTGTATGCCAAGGCAAGCAGAATGATTGAAGCCTCTCATATCCTGCTATATGCCTTGTAGCATCCTGATGTCTGGCTTTTGCTCCACCCCTCAACTGATGGTGGTTTCACAAAGATCTTTGGTGACTTCTTAGTAGGCCTGACAGTCAGGCTTAGGGCCTGATTTTGTTCCTGTTTCTTTGTCTTTGGCATGTATACTTCCAACCATCTTCCATTTCTATAAATTTTCTTCTTAGTTCTAATGGCAAGGAAGTATTCTGATATATTTACATCTCTGTTCTTTATCTGCTTTTCCCTATTTTGTTATCTACATATAGATTTGTTCATAATATTTGGATTCTGGGTCTTCCATTCTTATGAGAAATTGTAAAACCTTTAATCCTAAAATTTAAATTAGGAAGGTATTATTTTGTCAGTGCACCTGAGGTCAAGGAGAAAAAGAAATGACTTTTTGCAAGTAATAGAAGAGTAATTTTCAATTGGCCACATGCCATTCAACCTCACAATTGCAAACACATTTATAGTGACAAGTAATCCCTAAACTCTCTCTTTTTCTGGGATTTCTTTTCTAGCCCCATCTATGAAGCTTCCACCTTGGATGTACTAACAATCTCAAAATTAGGATACCATAAATTTATTTTTTCCCCCAATCTCTCTTCAAGAGTCATGATTGCAGTTAATAAAATCATAATTCTTTTTGGGGACCTGGGTGGCTCAGTCAGTTAAGTGTCCGACTTCGGCTCAGGTCATGATCTCACAGTTCGTGAGTTCGAGCACTGCATCAGGCTCTGTGCTGACAGCTCAGAGCCTGGAATCTGCTTTTGATTCTGTGTCTCCCTCTCTCTCTGTCCCTTCCATGCTTATGCTCTGTCTCTCTCTCTCTCAAAAATAAATAAACATTAAAAATCATAATTCTTTTCATAAATTTCTTTTCATAATTCTCCATCAGACTCAAACCATTGGAATGTCCTTTTCTTTCTTTGTTTCCCACATTCATTCACTGAATCTTTTCAGTACTTGATTTGTAAGGTTTCTAATATCCATGTTTTCCTCATTACCAGACTACTAGTTCTAGCCCTTAAATATTTGTGTGTAGAGCAATTTTGTGCACATATTTACGGGACACCTAAAACCTAGATGTGGGAAATTCATTGCTGTGTAGACAGAGATCTTATCCTCTAAGGAGTTGATAGTCTAATAAACTCTGGTTTGATTCCTTTCCGTTTACCCTGTCTCTAATATATTTTGCCTATTACTTCCTTTTTATTTAATTAGTACACCATTTGAAACATGTTTCCTTCATGTTTTGACCACCTTTACTATTAACCTATTTTAGAGAGGTTGACAATTATTTGCGTTTTGAAGACTACAGTTGTGTCCCAGTGTCTCCCTCTAATATTATCACCTGTTTTATTTTTCATAAAATCTACTGTCATTAGACTTTTCCATTACTCTGTCTCTCAAACATGCCACATGTAATTTATCCCCATGGTTCTTGATGACTAGCTTGTCATCATTGATGTGAGCCTAAAATTCTTGCCTCTTCCATGGAGCCTTCCCTCTGTACCCAACACAACCTTAATAGTTTTCCCAGTGATTTTTTTTTTTTCCATCTTCCATCCCCATCCAACATTGAGCCTTCCGTTCATTTTTTTTTTCTTTCAAACAAGTCACTGTTTCAAAATCTGTACATTTTAATTATTTGTCTTGTTTATGGAGTACCTCCATATTAGGAGGTGAGTTTGAAGAGGTCAGGGACTTTTGTCCATTTTGCTCACTATTAATCATCAGTGCCTGAAATAGATTGTGTCATATATTAGGCACTCAACAAATCCTTTTAGAATGAATGAATGGATTAATTATAGTAATTCAACCTTTCAGATCTTTGATTTTCTAGTATGGAAAATGATTATTTGTTATATATGTTTTATATATGTGTTTTTTTGTGTGTGTGTGCACATGCATGTATACGTATATACATGATTTTTTAATATACATAATGTAAGTAAATCTTTACTTTGGATTTAATTATGTATCATTAAATTAAATGGACTCTTGGCAAAAATCCAAAATCTAGTATCTTATATATAGAATCTAGGGGAGAAGGGGTTAGAGATAAAATTTGTTTTAAATTAGAGCATTTCCTCGGATTAGGGATTCTTAATCTTTTTTGTTGTTCCTGTTCCACTATTGACCCACTAAGAAGACTTTTTAGATTTTCTTTTCCTATTTGCTTTCCTCCCTCATAAAATTTTAAGACCACAGATATACTATTTATGTATTGTTGTCTTTTAAGGGCAATAATTATTGTAGTATCTAAGATTTTTTTTCTCATTTTCTCCTCAAAACAATTTTCACTTCTTGGGGGCATTATTGTTTCCATTGAGAATGCATGCCTCAGATAATAAAAGAAATATATTTTAAAATGAAAGCAAGCATATGTCAACTCCTGTGGTTAATAATGTCCCTATGCTGGGGCACCTAGGTGGTTCAATCAGTTAAGTGTCCGACTTCGGCTCAGGTCATGATCTCGTGATTCATGAGTTCAAGCCCTGCGTCAGGCTTTTGTGCTGATAGCTGAGAGCCTGGAGCCTGCTCCGTATTCTGTGTCTCCCTCTCTCTCTGCCCCTCCCTGGCTTGCACTCTGTCTGTCTTTCTCTCTCTCTCTCAAAAAAAAAAAAAAAAAAAAAATTAAAAAACGTGGTGTTTATGCTATAGACTAACAGTTCTTGTACTTGAGTATGCCACTTAGAGGGTTTGTTAAAACACTATTTTCAGGGCCCCTCTCGCAGAGCTCCTGATTCACTAAGTCTTCACTGGGCCTGAGAACTTGTATTTCTCACAGGTTTCCAAGTGATGCTGATTGCTGCTCAGTGGATCACATTTTGAGAAGCACTGCTGCCAGAAAAAAAAAAGTTACTAAATATTACGTTTGAAATATTCTGCTATTATAATAACTAAAATTTCAAGGTTTAAATAGATTATTAAAAGTCATGGCAAAATCTTTTCCTTCAAGACATTGAAACATTATGCTAGTGAATACACAGTGGATATGGCAGATACGAGGATAGAGTGGAGTTTGTTGTCTCTCAGCCCAGTGACTTCATACGTAAAAGATTCTCGTGGTAAAATTTCAGGCCAAGGGGACCTTCCTAGAGACTTTCCACTTAATTCAAGGGTATCAACCTCTTTTGTACATGTAATAGTTACTCTTATTTCCTCTTACCTCCCTAAATAAACTAGGTATTATCTCTCAAAGAAGATTTAGGGGAGTTTGTGTGAATAATGCAAAATTTCATGGTTTCTTCTAAGTGGTATAAAACCTAGGAATGCCAACAGATGACTGTAGATCAAAAATTATTTCGTCTGACTTGGTGGAACGACAAAGGGTCTAGAGAAAGATATGAATTCTAAGGTAAGAGTTTAGATAAACATATAAAGTGAGTCAATATTATATCCAGTTGAATTCTTTCAGTAGTAAATGACATAAAGTCTAAATTCAATTTGCTTAGTCTGGATGAATTTAATCTATCAGTTGTAGGGTGAGTACATGAGATATATATAGTTCTTTTTTTAAGGATAGTACCCAGAAGAGAGGTGGATTATAAAAGTTAAAATGGAAATATTTTCAAAGTCCAAACACATCTCCAAAGAATACAAAAAAATCAGTTCCTTTTTGATACTTAACAAGTGCTGTACAACTCAGTCTATCTCAAACTGTGCTTTTGTGTCTAAAAAAGCCAGGCTGCAAATTAGCACTGACTTGCCTTTATTACGCCCAGGGGTATTTAGCCCAGACTAAAATGCATGGTCTTTTACTTGCATGAACACCTTTAAGATGCAAGACAAAGTGAAATTTTAAAAATAGAGCTTCAAAGCCTAAATAACAAAGAAAACAGAAAGCCCATTTGATTTGGCCACTTCTCTATCTTAAGGATCATGCTATTGATCCATTACACATAGATTAACTCCTATGCACTACCACTCATTGTCTGAGATAATCTTGTATTTGCCTGCACAGCATTCCACCTGGTTTCTTGGATAACAATACCCAGGAAATGAGGGAGGCTGTGGCAAAGCCCTGGATAAAGAGAGACTGCTCTTTGTTTCTCAGACCTCACTGTCTTCTCAGCTTTTCCTCCCTCTGCCTTTCATTTCCGTGTTTGCCAAAGAAAAGAATTAATAGAGTGGAAGTTTTAGATCTGAGGCAGGTTTCATTGGCATGGATGCTTTTTCCCGACCTATTCTCAGCTAAGTGGCAGGTCACTGGGAGACTGTCTATATGCTAAGTTGCTCTTTTGCTGAAGGCTTTTCTGAGAGGGGAATTATTATTTGCCAACTGCTGAAAAGCAGACATTTTATGTGTCCTTACTTTAGAAAACCCTTCAAAGCTGTTTATCCCCATGTTGGGATTGAACAACAATTTAAAATGACCAGAAAAATAAGTCACACTCTGAATGTATACAGCAAGTATTCTTCATCTTCTGCTCCTATATTCAGCTTACTTCCAGCCTCCCTCTTCTCTATGCCTGTAGAATGGGCATCACTTCACAGTGTGCTTAGGAGGAGAATGTATTACTATTTTAATCTGTTTTATTAATCTTTAACATATTATTATAGCCATACAGTTCTACCTGAAATGTAGTTAAGAATTCTCATCAGTTACCCCCAAGTCTCTTCCTTAGTACTCTGTGGACTACATTTTTGCAAGTCTTAAGTGAATAGTTAGGTGAGCAAATAAACACAATTATGTCCATACTCTAAATGCAATTTAAACACCTACAGAAGCTGGAAATGAGATTTCTCATGCTCAATTACACAAGGCAGAATTTCACATTTTTCAATAATCTAATGCAAAATTTCAGTGCTTGTCATTGTACAACAATAAATGGCTCCAGATTCCTCTGTCCCCCATACCTTCCGAGTCTCATACCTCATTCTCCTATCAGATTAGTTCACTTAAGATTTAAACTATGTCTTCTTCCTCATCTATTTGAAAGAAAACATGTTTTTTCATTTTACTCAAGACTCAAGCTTGTAAAAATTCTTGGATGGAAAGGAATATTTTCATTCACGTTTTTGTTTGATCTATTTATATGTATTTTTCTTCAGTATAAATCTATATTCATGGATAAATATTTATATATACATAGATTAATGCATTCATGTCAATCGATATTTATACTTATAGGTGATGTGTATCCTTAAGTAATATTTATACACACACAGGTGTATATAGAAACACATTGTATATTCCTATGTGTGCACACTTATTCTTGTGAAATAATTAGAATATGGTGCTAAATCGCTTTTATTTCTTAGTGGGATATTTTAAACTAAGATATAGTCAGGTAAATGGCAGGGTTAAATTTGTAGTTTCAATTTGAGATTTTTAGATGTCTTCAAATTTATGAACTAATCATCAGCCAGAGATGTCTGTTAGGATCAGAAATTAACATCATTGTTATCTAGAGAGTATAATGAATTAAACTCACATGGGAACATTTTGAAACTCAAATGAGGCCCTGAAGTATGTGCTGATCCTCTATCCTCTTCATCGCCACCTCCCCTCAGGCCTTCTTCCACCTCCTTCTAAACCACTGACAATACCTTCTAAGTAGTCTGCTTCTTGGCCACATCTTGAAATTTCAGTTTTTCCTATGAAGAATACAGTAAAGGGGCATCTGGGTGGCTCAGTTGGTTGAATGTCTGACTTTGGCTCAGATCATGATCTCGTGGTTTGTGAATTCGAGCCCCATGTTGGGCTCTGTGCTGACAGCTTGGAGCCTGCTTCTGGTTCTGTCTCTCTCTCTCAACAATGAATAAATGTTAAAAAAAAAAAAATGAAAAAAAAAGTACAGTAAAACCTGGGTTTGCGAGTAACTTGTGATGCAAGTATTCTACAAGATGAGCAAACATTTCTGATAAATTTTAACTTGATAAACGAGCTATACAAGTAGTGTATATGAGTAGTACATGATGCTGAGTGTCACATGATCACAACTGAGCCAATGGTTCTTGCAATTTGTTTTGATATACAAATGCTTTGGATTACAAGGATGTTTCCAAAACAAATTATGCCCGCAAACCAAGGTTTCACTGTACCCTAGTTATTTTCAATATGCTTAAATTTTATCATGTCACAACTCTATGTAAAAATGCTTTTCTTATGTCCCGGTGTTTGTGGGTAAAGTGAAAACACCTTAATATGTCACATGATGACTTTTTCAAACTGAGTCCACATTTCCCTGGACAGTTGACTCGGTTTACTGTGTACATTCCTCTTCAGACCGTATTAAAATTTTTAGTTTTCACAGAGAATGCCAGACTTTCATATCTCCCTGACTGGTCACCTCTGTTTAATGGTAGAATTCTGCCACTTTGTATCCTTTCCTAGCTTAGATGACTTTGTGAACTTCCTGATTTCATTTAATACATTTTTTATAGCAAGCTTTAGATTCATTCATCCAGCCCATATGCATTGAACTCTAGCCTAGAGTTAGAGTAATAGAAAAGATAAAGTCCATGCCCTCAAGATGTTTACATTCTAGTGAGAAAAGACATATCACGGTCAAGCAAAAATATAGGAGATACATTCAAATAGTGATAAGTAATAAGGAGGGTGTAGAGCAACCAGGATGGGGGGGGGTAGCTACCTTTGATCTACTAGACAGAGACTTGAGAGATAATGCATTTAAAGTAATATCAGAGTAAGAAGGAGGCAAACCTGCACAATGCCAGGGGAAGAACATTTTGGGTGGGGATGAAGAGGAAGCAAATAAAATGGTCCCAAAATGATCAAGTCAGATATGAGGACATTTCCCAGGTCACATAGGACTTTATAAGCTATGTAATATCTATGAATGAATTTTTTTTATTTTATTCTAATTGAAATAGTAAGCCACTGGATGGTTTAAACTGTGTATGTTGGGGAGGGGCTCCATATATTCAGTTACATGCTTTCAAAAGATTATTCTGGCTTTTGTGTAATACCAGTGAAGAGTTGACTGTGGAGAGGAGCAGAGAAACTGGGTAGAAAGCCCTTTCACTAGTCCAGATGGCAGATGATAGTAGTTTGGATGAGAGGTATAGTAATGTACATGGTAAGAACTGAATACACTCTAGATACATTCTACAAGTAGGTTGATAAGAGTTGGTAATGGTGGAGGAGTGGCAGAGAGAAAGCATCTAATAATGAGTCTTAGCAGCAGGGTGGATGGCAGTAGCACATATCGAGTTAATAAAGACTGACAGGAAATTAAAAAAGCAGCCTTGGCAGTAAAATTGAGAGTTCTGAATTAGACATATCAATTTTGGAGGTGCTCATATATATCCAAAAGGAGGTGCCATGTATTCATTGGACATATTAGTTTAATTATCAAAGAAACAATTGAGTTGGAAATTATTTTTGAGGACTCAACATTATGGAAACTGCATTTAAATTTATGGAGTTAGATGACCTCATTTTAGCATAGACTATGAATAGAGAAAAAGGCCAAAGCCTAAGCCTAGGACACTGTAGGATTGAGCTGTTAAGCAAAAGAGGAGGAAAAAATTTAGGTTGAGAAGAAAAGAGAGAAAGAATAAAGGCGTAAGAGAAACAAACAAAACAGAGTGCAGTGTCTAAAATACTTATGGGGAAAAACTGTATTCTAGGAAGGAGGGAGTGGTCAGCTGTGTTAAATGTTGGAACACGTTCATTGTGTTGAGAACAGAAGACTACAACTTGGATGTGTACAAGGTGATTTGTGACCTTGCAAAGAGTTACTTAGAGAGTAGTGGAAACGTAAGTCAGATAATAGTGAATAGAGAAAGAATGAGAGGTGAGAAAATTGAGACTGTGAGTAAAGAAAACATTTTATTTGTTTCACTCTTAAAGGAGGCAGAGACTGAGGTAAAGGATGGGAAGAAAATGAGGTCAAAGGAGGATTTTTAAAATGTTACATTTAGGCATGTTTTAATAATTACGAAAAAAATCCTGTTTTAAGGGAGAACTGATAATATAAGAGAAATGGGTGAGGGGAGAATTGCAGAGTCAATGTTAGGCCTTGAGCACCAGGAAGGTGATGGGGATTCAGGTCCCATTTGGAGGGGTTGACTTTAGATAGAGGCAGCAACATCTGTTTCATAATAATGAAGGAGAAGACAAAGTAATTTGGGCAGAGATGTATGTGAAATGATGGAACACTTTACATAGATACATAGATAAGTCCATTTTTTTTGTCTATTTTCTTAATGAAAAATGAGAGGATGTCATGAGCTATGAGAGATGGACTGGATAGAGGGATTTGGATATTTGAGAGGAAAATAGAACATATAGTAGTTTTCTACAATGAGAAAGAAATTAGGAAGGTGTAGTAAGATTATCTTGATGTGTTGATAAATTCAAGTAAAATTAGTCAATAGAGTTATATGATCTATAATCATATTTGGCTTTTAAGTATATGTATAGAATAAACAGTTTGTTAGATTTAACAAGACTTTTCAAGTAGGGTTTATAAACCCTAAGTAGGGCAAAGGACAGAAGTGTGAAAGGTATTTACAAGTGTGTATTTATACTGCTTGACCACAAAACCTACATAGATTAAGAATGGAGATAAAGATGTCATTGGGATGGCAGGGAGTAGAAAAGTTGTAGTCAACTGGCTGAATGTGAAGGTCTAGTGTAAATGATCTGGAATAGCTAGGTGGTGGTCAGAAAGTAAGATACTAAGATTTGATATTTCATGGCTATGGGTGATGGTAAGGTCAAGATTATAATGGGAGTGAATGAATCACATGATATGAATGGAAAGCTCATTGGAAATGACGAGGCCAAGGAACTGAGAAGCTAGGATTTGGGATACCTAAGTAGATTTGGGGCATTTTGAGGTAAAAGGTGAACCAGTGAGTAGGCAGCTTGAAATCAAGTTTTTGGAGGGACATACTTATTGATTCTGGCATGTTTATTTTACATTTATATTCTCTTTTTTTCTTTCTTTCTTTCTTTCTTTCTTTCTTTCTTTCTTTCTTTCTTTCTACATTACTAAGCAGTAACTTCTTAATGATGTGAGCACCTCCCTCGTCAAAGTTGTCTTAAAAAATCAAGGACAACACTTAGTTTATGTAAAACAAAACAAATAAAGAACAAATAAAAACCCTTGATATTTGGTAATAACCAAAGAATGAATGATTGAATGATAATACATAACATTTTAGAAATGAAGGAAGACGGGACATACATTTCAATGTATTTATCTTGTAGATAAAATAATTGAGACCTGTAAAATAAATTACGTAGGATCACATGGCTTATTAGTGCATTAAATAAGACTAGATCCAGATACTAAGACCAATGTGTTTTCCAGAAGAAAACTCTTAAATATATGCTCTGCACTTAGATTTCAACATTATCAAAAGTGGGTAAAGTGGCACGAATAGAGTTTGAATCAAAGTCTCAGTATCATTGACGAGATAGAGCTCATGTGCAAACTAACTAAGAGCCAAACATAACTTTGTCCCAACATTTTGGGCATCCACAATTCTGCTGTATTTCCTCCAAAGCAAAATTTGCAAAACTATAGTATAGCTCTGTGATTGCTCTAAGTAAACTACAGGCTAGGGAAGCTAAGAATTGAATCAAAGTGTTACTTTCACAATGGGACATGAAAATCTCTGGCCAGATGTAATTGCTGGTAGAAGAGAGAAAGAAATTGGACACATCAATACAACATGAGAACAATTTTGAGGGCCATGATAAAATAACCTACGATGTCAGGACCTAGGCGGTTTCACCATGGAAAGATCACATCAGCAGAGAGAGATATGGATGAATTCTTAAATTCTTATTTTTCCCTACCCCATGATGTTGGTTGCCTTTATGATTGCATTGGTCAGTACCCAAGCACATACTAGCATCATATCAAGTTTCAAACTCCAGGTTCACAATTCTATTTCCAATGGTTCCAGCAAGGTCTTAACTATTGCTTCAATTGGAAAGATTTCTTAATTAACTTCACTTCTTTCCCTGCATTCTTCAGCTTAAGAGTTCTCAAGTGTCTTCTATGCTCTAGAATTTATTTATTTTTTTAATGTTTTTTTTTAAATTTTATTTTTGAGAGACAAAATATGAGTGAGGGAGGGGCAAAGAGAGAGGGAGACACAAAATCTGAAGCAGGTTCCAGGCTCTGAGCTTTCAGCACAGAGCCTGACATGGGGCTCGAACTCACAAGCCATGAGATCATGACCAGAGCCAAGCTGGACATTTAACTGACTGAGCCACACAGGCACCCCTAATATTTACTTTTTTAATGTTTATTTATTTTGAGAGGGAGAGAGTAACCGGGTGAGGAGCAGAGAAAGAAGGAGGGAGAGAATCCCAAGCAGGCTCCACACTATCAGCACAGAGCCTGACACAGAGCTCTATTTCAGGAACCATGAGAACATGACCTGAGCTGAATCAAGAGTTGGATGTTTAACCAGCTGAGCCACCCAGGTGCACCTATACTCTAGTAGAATTTAAAGAGCTGGTCAGTTATCATTAATAAGCATTGTTTAGTTTTGTTTTGTTTTTACTATGAGTTTTCTTGCTTAGTAATGTTTCAAGTGGTTTCTGTTATCAGAAAAATAAAAATATAAATATAATGACGAGAGATTAAGAGACAGAGTAGGTGAAATGACCTTTGTTTTTCATTTTCCTTTATTTTCCCTAAGGAGTGAATTCTATCTAAGTGTTCCTAATGAATGTATGAATGTGCACTGTTTACATTTTTGTATGTATGCATGCATGTATGTTATGGAAGAGAAAGACAATGGCATATTAATTTTATGGGTAGCCATGGCACTAGACTCAGGGTGGCAAAACAAAGCAATTTAAGCAAAATTTATAGGTCAAGAAATGTTATTTATGAAAAAAAATAATCTGTTAAATAGAAGATATGTATGGCTGTTGGAATCAGACATTTAGGGGATAAATTCTGGATGTTCCATTTATTACTGTCTTCATTTTCCTTCCCTATAAAAAACAAACATGTTATCTTATAGATGTGTCTGGCATAGTAAGTGCTAAATAAATGTTGGTTCCTTTCTTGCATTTCCTGGACCTGAGAGATGCCCTATTATGAAATCAAATGGTCAAATAAAAAAATGCCATTTATATATCTATCTATGAATCATGACACTGAAAGTACATAAAGTATACATTATATTAAATCTATCCCTAAAATACTTAAAATTGAACTAAAAGGGAAGATATTCATAGAAATAATTATAATTGAACAAATAATAAATGCTTGGAAACCTAATCAGCTTTTCAAATAGTGCATTAGAAATGGTAAGATTACTCTGCATATTAATGCATATAAGATTGATGAAAATAGAGGTTAAAATTGTACTTACAAATTTTTAGATACTGTTGGGGGTGGAGGATCATAGTGACTATTTACTTCAACCCTCTGATTTTAAAATGAGAAAATAGAGATTCAGACATATGATGTGATTTGTCCAAATCATGGCAATAGTAAGTATTGGAGCAGTTAAGTGAAGCAAGAACAGAAGCAGGATCTCTATGGAAGTAACATCACCAAATTATATTCAGTGGAAGAAATATATGTTCTAAGTCCATTTAATTCATTCTTAATTGCTTTAGTATACAAATATACCCCTTTGACCTACATAAAATTACTTTCAAACTTAGTCCATCTGATTATGATATGAACATTGAAACCATTGAAACATACAGAGGGTAATATATTTTGGGTGTTGTATGAGGGAGAATGATTCATTTTTATAGCTACCTAATGAGATATATTAACTGTTGTCACTCCCACTTTTGCTGGGATATTCTGTAAATGCAAAGGTTCAAAGATACTATTAGTAGTTTCAAGAGGAACTTCCAAATTGATGATTACTTTAGACTAAGGGGGCACAGAGGTTGACATCAAAGTCTGGTGTTATGTGGCTTTGGTTAATCAAATCTTTTTAGAAAAGTAATGAAAAATAGAAATATTAGATTTATGGAATAGAAGTCCTAGTTATTAAGATGTATTAGAAGCTAACTTCTATATTTTTATGGTTAGCAAAAGCTAATCCTATGTGTTACTAATGAAGTAACAAGATAAGAATGGGCTTTCTTTAGTAAGCAGTTTTAGTCACTAGTAGGTAGCTATCATGTGGAATACAGAGAGATCTGAGAAGAAACTCATTTTTCCCCAGTGACTCCTGTATTTGCAAGATCTTCCTCTTTCTGGCCTCTAGGCCAGATCCCTGTTTTCTGACAAAATGTAGTCCAATTAAACACATACAGGGAAAATAAAAAGCATTCCTACTCAAAATGGCACAGGATAAACATATGTAACTCATACCATATGAAGTGAAATTGTCAGAAAATATTAACAGTTTCCAAAATGACCAGGATAATTAAAATGACTTCAGTGAAATCTAGGAAAGCTATATTACTTGTCTTTAAAAGCATGCTAGGCAGCTCCCCATTACACAATACATATTTTTAATTCCATCTTTATTGATGATCAAATATGATGCAACATGATAATCCTATGTTATCTAAGCATGTATTTTAGGACTTTTTTCAAGCATACTAGCATAATATGTTAGTATGGAATAAGCTTTGCCTCTCACCTAATATAACACCTCTTTCTTTCTGAAGCCCTCCTATCATACTTCAGTACATTTTTTTTAACTTAAATATATGGTGTCTTATTATTACTTGTTATTGAATCTCTATCACTTTAACTGGATTTCAGCTTTTTAATGACAGATAATGTTTTATTTTCCTTCATATTTTGTGTCCTACATAGTAACTAAGTCAGACCTTGGAGATATGGTAGTGGCCTGGGGAGATCCTATTTTTCTAAATTGAATAACATAGTCTTACTTATATCTTTTTAATCCAAAAGACAACGTTAACTGATGTTTTAGATAATGGAAGACCATTAACAACATAATACACGTTGAGACTTAAGTGTATTAGAAAACAAAAAGAATGGTGATACCTTTTTATTTTCTGGATGGCTTGACTTATGCAAGGGAGTTGAGCGAAATTTGACAGAGCTCTCCTTCCCTAAAGTGATGTCTTCTTATTTGTATGATTCTTAATACTCTGAATAAATTATATCTAAGAGGTAATTACTGTTGTAATTCATAATCTATCCAAATAGCTATAAAAACCATTGTCAGTTACCATCTATTTCCTTATCAAATAACTGTAAGTTACATCAGAAAAGGGATGGCTCTACAATACAGTTCTATGTCTATTCCAGGTAGCTCACAACAAAATTGTCACTGAATCTTTCTAATTACACCCAAAAAAATGTGCAGAACACTTTTATGGAATAGAACCCTTAAATTCATCCAGTCTTAAAACTAGAAAATATTTTGGAGTAATTAATTTTACAGAAGAGGAGAGGGTAGTCCAGAATTGGAAAATGACTTGACCAAGGGCACAGAGTCCATTCTTCAAAATCTCCATGATTGTATTATAATTGTGTAGATTCATTTGGGTGGCCCTACAATAGTGGTTTTCAAGCAGGGGTGATTTGGTCTGTCATTTGACAATGGAGACAGTTTTGATTTTCACAATTTGTGGGGAGGTCTCTACTGGCAAGTAGTTTCATAGAAGCCAAGGATATTCATAAACATTCTATAATGCACAGAACAGGCCCCTACAATTAAGAAATATAAGGCCCAGAATATCAACAGTGTCGAAGATAAAAACCCTATAATTGATAGAAAAGAAAAAAACAAAACAAAATCTTGTGTGATTTATGTGATCCCTCTCTCTCAAACTAACTTCTGTGCTTTCCTATTCCGTACCCATGGCCATGTATATGTCTATCAACTCCCATTGTCCTACAATTCATTCTCACACACATTAAAATGGGAGTAGTGGTAAGGATGGATGGGATTTACTGCTGGGAAAAACAAGGTTGAACTTCATGGCCGTATCCAAATTCTATTATTTAAAGGAGGTTTAAAGAACCCCAAAATCTTCTCCATAATTCTTTTTTCTTAGAAACCAGGCACTTATAAGTAAACTCAGTTGTGGAAACATTTTAGAAATACTAAGGAATTTTGCTGTTAACATAAGGCACCAATAAACAATAAAATCTAGGACTTAAGTGGGAACATCAAAATGCTTGCCTCAGGCTCCATTCTGACCTATTCCATTTTTTAAGCCTTTATATATTCAGTCTTCATAGCATCTCAGTGTAGTTAATTGTTGAGGATACCATTTGTCACTAAGTAACAATTCTAGACTCTTAATAAAACTTATGTCTGATGGTTCATAAAACCAAATCACAGGTCCCTTAAGACAGACATTGGGGTCCAAATTAAATATAAACAAGTTTTTTTTCCTATAAGATGTTGGTATTACTGGGTTCTTTAGGCGTATTTACATTTGATAGAGGAAGTGAAGATTCAAGATGAGGATCCAGATTCTCTGGTTTAATCAGCAATGTGAGGTTGATTCTTATCACTTCCAAATTTCATTCTTTATCTTTTCATCTTTTCTCCCTATTCTTTTTCGATAGATTAATGTTGTCAATTCTCTCCTTATAACCCATCCTGCTCTTAGGAAAGGATCTTTCTTAATATTAATGTAGTCTGATATGTTATTTTTCCTGAGGAAATTGATGAATATGGATAAGGAAAGTTTTTTGAAGGACAGTTGGTAGTCTACCTTACCTACTATAGATTTAGTCAAGCTAGCCTGGGGTAGCAGTTAGTTTGGGGAGAATAATGGAGGAGAGGATTTAGTAGATATCGTAAGACTAGATTCTGGATTCTAGAAGAAATTAAGCTTTGAAGGTAATTGGGAAGGTCATGACTAAGTCAGCATGTTGTGAAGTTGGATAAAGTGTGACATGACAAGTAGAATTGGGTAAGGAAGAAATCATAAACAGAATAATCATGTATTAAGATACTTTCTGCCTCTGTTCCCTTACTATATTCTGATTTCTGTCCAAAAGCCCTTTCTCTCCCTTTCTTCCATTTCCAACTTTTTTTTTTTCTTAAATCTCCTGTATTTCTAGGCTTGTAATGTGAAGTAGATACTCATTGAGACTTGTTTGACTGACTGGTTATGTCTTCTTGTTTCACCTCCATTTCAACATTAGGCTACCTAGCAACAGAAGAACAGCTGCATTTACATAAGGTGATCCTGGACTATTCTGAGACACTGTAATTGGATTACCTCTCCAAATTATTGCTGTCATCAGTAAACATGAAACAGGTAGACCAGAATCCAAATTCACATGACTGTCCTGGAAGTCAACAGTCAGGGCTAATACAAGGAGGAAGCAGAGGAAATGGAAATGAGGAGAGATCTGACATTGAACTTCAGTTTTACTCATATCACCCATCAGATAAAGTCCCACACAGCCTGATTTCCTTAATGCCTCGATTTTTTTCACTCAATATCCAACCACCCTGAATAAAATTTACTTTTTTAAATATGACATTCCACATTTAATCCTTCCTTCTCTAACTTTAGATATAGTAGCAGATTTGATATTTTAGAGACTGTTATTAGATTAAAAATATTTAATAAAGAAGAGGTACTTTAACAAGAAAAATAAGTAAATAATTAAAAATAAGAGGGGATAAGGTGGATATTGTAAACATAAAGCTATTTATTCTAAGAGTACACATTTATATTAATTGAATGGTAAAATTAAGTAATAAAGTATTGCAAACATGTGGAAGGAAAATTCAGATAGTTTTTACTTCATGCTTTCAGTTCTTTATAGTACATTACATCAGTTAATGGCAATTTGTATAATTTGTATAATGACATAAATTGCCACAAATCCTTACTCAATGAAGTGCTATCAAAGTCATAAATCAGGAGTCAGAGAATGAGCATTGGGAAGCACAGTCTATCACCCTTAGGGTAAAAGAGGAACAGGCCACGGTGGCAATCATTTAGTGAGTAACTGTGCAAGGTTGAAAAGGAAAATGAATGGAATGGCATGAGGAAAGTATTACTGAACCAGCCCTTGATGAGCTAATCCCCCACATCAAATAGAATAATGCTTTATGGCTACATATTGTTTTGCTCAACTTCTAAAATTACTTTCTCTGGCTTATGATTACTTCTCTACAGGGGTCTAAGGAGAATGTCGAGAATAAATCTCAAATCCTTTCAGAGATTTATCAACACAGGATATTTATTTTAAATGAATATATATGCAATATATATATGCAATCATATGTATATTATTTTATAATAATATAAATCACTTATGTGTTATATATATTCAAGAGCTGTCAAAGGTTTGAGATTTTATCCAACCTGACACAATTTCATGTATGCTAGCAGAAGACATGAGACTCCCAGGTCAGAGACAAAAACTTTGTTACTTAGAGCAATAGCAGTAGCCAGATTATCAGCATTTTCTTACACCAGTTCTCTAAGCCTCAGTTCTCACAGAATACCACAGAAAACCAGATGACACAAAGAGATCCAGATGAGTTACACAACAGGAGAAGAGCCTTGGGTATAGAGAATCCAGATCTTTTAGAATGGGAAATAAACATGTCTACCCTTTGTTCCAGAGAGAGACTATTTTTATCATCCAAGACTGCAAACAAACCTGTCCTTGGCTCTGGAAGGAGAAAAAATCTCTTTCTTCCAAGGCTCTTGGCTATAAACCTCCTTGAAAAGATAATTAAACATAAAGGCAATTCAAATGTTTCTGCTTTCAAGACATGAAGAAGCATGAAAAACTCATGGAAAATTGTCTTCTGACACTTTTTAAGTTGAGAAATACTCTGAAAAATCTCATGACTTTGACTCCCCTTGGGATATGCTTCTATGTTCTCTTTTTCCAGGAGAGACACTTCTTGCCTCCCACTGTCCCATTCTTGGAACTAATGAACTTGAGCTACCTAGACAGTGGAAAATGAAACAAAACATTAACTTTGGTCTTTTAGCGTTGGCAGAGGGTCTAAAGTAATAATCCTTGGCATTTATCCCTTTACCTTTTATTATCTAAGCACTTTGTGAAATTATCTAGTTAGTTAATCTTCCTAACACCTTTGTGAGTGAGGTTAAATGATGCAGTTTCTAAAATAGGTATATACAAATTATGACTTGATAGGTCTAGTGATATAAGTTTGGACTATAATTGTTCTTGGTATTTGATGGGATTACAGCCATTTTATGGGCCAGTGGTTGTAGTTTCTTCTACACGTCATCTGTTTTTATGATCCAGCATCTGAAAGAACAATCCAAAGTGGCTCAGTGAAACCACTGTCCCTTCTAAGGAAGCCAGTCTTGTAACACATAATCTTTTAAATATTTTTGTTTTGTTTTCTCCTATTGTCGCTGGCCTCCATTATAACTCAATTTCTAATTTTAAAAGTAATTATCGGAACAAAAATTATAAAGCCTTATCATTAGATAAGAACTTAAAGTGTCATGTGAATAAGTTTCCTCAATGAGTAAATTCTTCAGAACTGATGATTATTTTTTGAAATAGAGTATAGATTAAATCATTTTTGGTCAATAGGATAATAATATAATTTATATATTTTTTAATGTTCTGTTAATGTGACCTAATATTCACCAGATGTTACAAGATTGTTAGTGCAAAAAAGGTCTCATATTTCAAATTTCACAGGATTATGGGATTTTTTTCTGTTTTATTTTTCACTATGAATCCCTAATACCTAAATGAAGAGTACACATTGCATGAACTATAAAAAAATATTTGTTAAATAATGATAGCATAACTTTTTAACTCTCTACAAAGTCACTCTGCCATGCCAGCTATATGTAAAAAAAAAAAGTCTATCATTATGAATGGGATTTTTTGCTCAAGCACTAATGCTGTCTCTTGTACTCTCTACCTTACTCAGCAGTTGCTCCCAGGAATTCACATAGACCTTCCAAATCTCTTATGTTACCAGACATATGCTGGGTTCTAGACAGGACAAAGAAGAAGAATTTTTTTCCCCACTCAGTGATATATCCTGCCACTCATGGGCTCCAGCAAAAATGTTTGGATCCATGTCACATAAGTTTTTGCGATTTCAGTTTCTTTAGTTCCAGTCTAAAACTTTGCTCCCCAAAGCCTCATACCCCGTTCATGTAGCCAAAATAAGGGTAGGATTTTTAGCTGTCCTTCTCTATCATCCCTTCATTCTTTCTCTCTTTTCTCTCCCTCTTTCCATACAAAATTACCTCTGTGCAGGCTGTTTTACCCACGTGCAGATTTACTCATGCTTCAGGGACCCTTGTTCCTCATATTCAGACATATCTGAATTTTAATTTACCTTAGCTGCAACACCATCTTAAATTAACAGATGTATAATAATTTACATTTCAAAGGAATGCTTTCTCTTTTGAAATAGTTACCTTGTGGAAAGCAAAACATTTACTTCAGCTCTACATTGGTCACAATCTTACTACAGATGACACAATTTAGTTCCCTGATGGTGAACCTAAATTTTCATAAGACCTGCCTATGATTAGGCCAGGTAAAGAAAGTTGTTGATCAAGACATACAAGACACTCTTTTATCCCTTCTTTTAATAAGACATCTTATAACTTCTTTTACAAAAAAAATCATGCTGTTATGAACCCATGTTTTCTAGTTGTTTCTGTAATGATTGATCTACACAAAATTCATTTTTTTTCCCTTCATGTCAATGATCACATTATCTGCTTTAGGTAGAGTTTTAAAACTTTATATACATTTATTCATATTTGCAGTCTCTTTCACTCTTCCAATTCTAGGTAACTGGTAATAATATGATCAGCCTCATCACTTAAACATAGGTGACTATGACAAAAAGGCATGTGGCCAAAGAAATAAAAGTTCATACTGTTTTTGACGTAAGTGTCAAGATGATCCAAGGGTTGCCCTTGCGACAGATAATTAGGGAAAACTGTCAAGCCTGCAGCTTAATCCTGTGTACATCTGCTCAAAGTCAGCTCTGAAAACTGTGGGATCTAGGAAGACAATCTTTTGTAATTAGCCAAGGCCACTATAATCCATAAAAACATCTGATCAAATTGATTTCCAGTCCATCAAGTGGTATCTGTCAACAGCAAACTTACCGATCATCCTGAAGCTGTGACTACCTCATGTAAACCTCTAAGGTCATTTAAAGGTTCCTTTGCCTTGTAAATATAAAATCATTTTCACTTTTTGACAGACTGTCTTTTCATGTGGGGCAGTAGAGAAGAGGGGAGGTAGGAAAAAGATGGACTGTCAGAAGCATTCACAAACCATTAATATCAGGGAGGCAGAAATCCACAAAATGTCCACTGTAAGATCAGTGTTCTGCTAATGTGTAGCCAAAAATGTGTGTAGTTTATGAAGAGAGAAAATTAAATCATTTCTGTTTCTGTACTTGAGATCTTGACTTTGTTCTTAATGGTGTGCATTGCCAAATACTGTACACATGCCTATCTTACTACTTGGATATGCTATTTCCATCTCTCTGCTATCACTTTCTTTAAGTTCTAGTCTCCAGAGGGTTTCTAATACAATTACTAAAACAATCTTCTTTCAACTCAATTAATTCAATTTTAAGAATGGATCGTGTCATGTCACTTTTTGCCTCTCTCTTACTTTAAAGTTTTGGTTTTTTTTTTTTTATGTTGAGAGAGACAGAGAAAGTACGAGTTTTTTTGGGGGGGAGGGGCAGAGAGAGAGGGAGAGAGTATCCCAAGCAGACTTCACACTGTGAGCACAGCACCTGATGTGGGGCTTGAACTCATAAAACTGTGAGATCATGACCTGAGCTGAAACCAAGAGTCAGATGATCAACCAACTGAGCCACCTAGGCACCACCTGCATTCTCTATTCTAATCCTTTCCCCTGGTTGGTGTTCTGTGCACTCTGTTTATGTTCTAAGCTTCAGTGATTTTTCCCTAACCTTTCTTTCTCCATGGCAATACATAGGGCCTCTCTTAGGTAAAATTAACTTCATTCATTTCAAAAGTCCAATCTGAAATTAGTTTAAGATCTCCCTCGCCTCCTCTGGATCTTAATTTGACATACTCTTACCTTTAATTAATTATATAACTTAATGAAATAGTCCTAACAGCTTCACTTTGTTTTGTTTCACCCAGATTCTCGGACAGCTCTTCAGGATTTGCCATTATTCTTTCTTGCAACTCTCTCCCCTCTTATCCTCTGTACTAATGCACTTTTCTGCCATCTTTTTCACTTTCTTTTTTTCTGAGATCCCTTTGTAAGACCATCCCCTAAGTGAAGGATACTCCCACAAGAGTTCCAGTCCTTAATTTTCTATTCTTATTTCTGCATTATCCCCATGGCTCCCCCTGCCTCCTCTAAGTTGATGACTCTCACTTTTGTGTCTCCAGCAGCTTGAACTTTTGTCCCACATGTTCAATTGCCTAAAGGCATCTTTGCTTAAAAAACCTCATATTCGTGCAAATCTCAACATATTTGAAACTGAATTAATCTTCTCCCTACAATTGGATTCTTTTTCAAATTACTTCGTTCCAGTAAGGCACTTGTCCTGGCTGGTTTCCTTCCCTTGCTCTGTTTTCAATTTGTCACCAAGTTGTTTCATTTCTTCCTGCAGATTTTGCCATATGATTATTATTGCCCCTCTTCCTTTACTGTTACCACCCTACTGAAGACTTTATCACCCTCCTCCCCAAATTAAGAGCACTTGTTGATTTCTTTAAGATACAACTCATATGCCACAAAATTCATCATTTTGAAGTATAAATCTTAATGGTTTTCAATATATTCACAGAGTTGTGTAACCATCATCATTATCTGGTTCTAGAACATTTTTGCCACCCTCAAAAGAAACCCTGTGATAATTAGTAGTCACTCATCATTCTGTTCCTCCTCCCCCATCTCTCAGCTCCTCACTATTCTTCTGTCTTTATGGATTTGCTTATTCTTGACATTTTATATAAATGGAATAATGCAATATGCAGCCTCTGTGACCAGCTTCTTACACTTAGTGTAATGTTTTCAATGTTTGTTCATGTAGCATGTATCAGTATTTCATTTCTTTTTATTGCAGACTACTGTTTCTGTGTGTGTGTGTGTGTGTGTGTGTGTGTGTGTGTGTCTGTAATTGTTGTTTATCCATTTATCAGTTGATGGACATTTGGGTTGTTGGCTATTATCCTAAGAAAATATAATATTTACTATAACAGATAAAAATACATGCAGATGTATAAAGGTGTCAAAGTGGAAATGGAGACAATTTGGCATATATATCTCGAAGTCAAATCAACTAGATATGTTGATGGATTGGATGAGAGGGATGAGAGAAAAAGTAATCACAAATGAATTCATAAACTTATGAATTCAGTGGCCTCCTTCCTTAGGGGAGAAAATTATTTAATGACATAGAGAAAATTGTGCCTGCAGAATGGTACCTTGAGTCTGAATGTCTGTAGTTTAGATAGAGGACACTTGTTCTATAAGTTTTCTTTGGGAGAGCTCATCTATACTTATGGGTTTATATCCAGAAGTTGCAGATGTGATATATCTGCTGAATATTTTTATGTAAATGTCCAAATACAAAGCTAATGCCAAACTTATAATAATGCCTTCTAAAGACACTCTTTAGCGAGGTAGTTTTTTATCTTAGTTGTATATATCACCGTCCACCCCTATTACACATACTAACAATTTAAGACTTATGCTTGGCTGTGACCTCTATCCTATATCTGCTCAGGTCCCTAATAATACTTCTGCTCTTGGCACAAGCAGTTATCAAGTCCTGCCAATTTTTCCTCTTAAGTACTTTCTATGATCCATTTCACTCTTCCTCTTGCCCTCATTCCTATTATTTCTTACATGTACTCAGTCTATGTCATATTCTTCTCTGTCTCGATTTTCACCCTTCAACTTATCATTAGAACAACTGCCAGAAATATCCAGATAAAATGCAACTCTGACTTGTCCTGACACTTAGAAATTTTTAGGCATTCCCCATAACAAAAACCTAGCCTGGGTTAGTGCCCCCTATTTTCTCAAAAAAATTATATAACACTACAGACATGTGGTACATTGTAGGTGCCATATATATTGTAACTATATGTTTATATATTGTCTTATTTTATTTTATCCTAAGATAAAAATTAGAATTTGGGGCTATTGCCTAGAATTTTGACTTACAATGTCTCAATTAATGTTATGCAAATGAATAAATTGTATAGATTATGTTAGACTAGTGTCGGACAGTTTATATTTTTAAAAATATTATTCCTACTCCAGTGTTTTGCACACTAGTTATAATTAAAACACAACTAGTCTTACCAAAAATAAAAATACTGTTTGGAGAGCTGGAGAAAGGTACTTTGGGTAAAGATTGAGTATCTGAAACTTAGTACCTTAAATGTAAACCTGATGATACCTATTGGATCCTTGTACAACAGGGTTAATTAAAATATAGGTACTTATAAAAATATTGCATAATTTAGTGCATAAAGTGAAAATGTTTACATGTTTTCTTACTTTCATATAGGTTATAAAAAAGCAAGGAAAAAAGATTTGATAGAGAATTATCTACAGTAATAAATATGAATATAGGTATATAGTCACATATTCATATATATTCATATGTATATATACATATGTATGTATATATATACACAAAAATGTGAATGTTATTAGGAGAAAAACATCATGTTCAGAGCTCCAAATCACATGTTAATGAAGCAAATAATCTTTCCAAACACAAATTCACCCTAAGTCATTCAGAAATGTGTTTAGAACATATAGTTAATGTATTCTTTAATTGCTTTTGGGCTGAAGTTAAACTCTTCTAGCCTCTAGGCTGATGGTGTCAATAATGTCTGATTTTGAATTTGGGAAGCCTTTAGGTGACAACTGGGTTTCCCACGCAAAGTGTTGTAAAATACAACAAAACCCCCAAAAACTCAGTGCTTAAAATTTAGATGTGTGTGTGTGTGTGTGTGTGTGTGTGTGTGTGTGTGTGTATGTGTGTGTGTGTTTCAATTCTGAGACTGTAATCTTATTCATTTGTATTAATGAACATTAAGATTTTGGTTGTGCTTCACAATCCAGGATGGGGCAATTATAAAGGTTGTAACATCCAACAAATTCTCTTTTAATTTCTAAATTAGTGTGAAATATATTAGGTCAGTATATTGATATACTCATCACTCCACCTGTACTACTCAATCAAGACTGTTAATTCATATTAACACTGTTAAGAGCTAGTCAAATCTTGCCTCTTTCAGGAAGCCTTCTTTAGTTTATTTGATCACACTTTTAATTAACATATTCCTTTCTGTCCTTTATGGACTTGAATCACAGTTTATATCTTATTTGTTTGGGTTTTTACTATGACTACTTCTCTGTTATTTCTTACAGAACATAAATGTGGAATTTCCAATGTAGTAGTAGATCTCCATCTTTGAGATCATATGTAGCAAGGCTTGACAAGTCTCAGGACACTTAGTTTGTCATCTTTTTTTTTTTTTCCTCTGCTTAAGGACAATTGGTACTACAAGCGATTGCTTCACAACTAGCAGGCATAATCTGGAAGTGCACAGATTTAACTGAGTAAAAGTCATCCACAGAAATATGGCTCAATTCCCTGGCCTCTGAGCAATGATGCAAAGGCATGATCCTCAGTTTCTCAGGGAGTCCCTAAAAGTATTGAGCCTCAGTTAATTTTCTAATTAATATTTTTTAAATTTTTTTTCTGCCTTTGCTCTTTTTCTCTACTTTCTTATTGTGGCTCCTAAAATTACCTCCAAAATAAATTATCTTCTCCTGCTTTCTGGTCATAAAGTCAACTTTGAGGAAAGCCAATTTAAGGAAGTTGGAAAACAGTAGGTGTTCAATATCCTTGTTGAGTAAATCAGCAAAGTACTATAAGTGACTCAGAAATCATATAAATGTCAAAGATCTATGTGAGAACAATGGAAGTACTGCAGTTGCATTATGATGTAGGTAACATTTTTCTTTGGAGTTTTCCCACTTCCTTGTGCTGTCTTCTGCTCTTTCCATTTAGAACCTTTATTTGTTTGGTTTTTTTTTTTTCAGAGGTCTGGTGGTATGCTTTTTCCATCTTCCTGGACTCTCAGTGTTGTTTTTTACACAACTACTCTCTTGAGGCAACTTCCAGAGTTCCTGTTCTCTCCTTTATAATTTCCTTTCCTCAAAGATTTCTTACAGTACAACTTATTTTCTCTAGGATTGGCTTTGTGTAAACACATCCATGTCCAAATCCAAGGCATAGCATATTATCTCCTCAGAGTAGTTTGCCTTTTAATAGAGATCTTTGAGAGATTCATTGCTATAGCCTAACCATTAATATACAAACATGAATTCTAATTGGAGAAATTCCAGGCACTATAGTAGGTTAATAGAGGAAATATTTTTTAGGAAGTAGGAGATATTTTATATTACATCAAATATGTAGGGGTTTATTCTGCCTATTTATTGGGCTAGATTTGGCTTCAGAAAACATTGTCTATTTTAAAATTTCTTTAGACTGAAACAGAAATTTTCCCCACACTATAACTTAGTTCTCCTCTGTTTCCTCAACTGCTTCTCAGTTTAAGTCTGGAGTAAGACTGGGTGAGGTACAGAATACTAGAAAGCAACAAGTGAGAGTTTCAACATATAGGGTGTTTTCTTCCACATTTGAAGATATAGTGATATATCTCCCTACCCAATAGCTGTTCAACCCAAGTGCGATAACTCTTACATTTTTATTGTAGAAGATTTTTAGATACTGCACTTTCACCATTATTATATTTTGCAAATTTAGTTTTTCTATAAACTTCATAATGGTTTTAATTTAAGGATACTTTTCTTTTTTTTTTAATTTTATTTTTTTAAATTTACATCCAAATTAGCATATAGTACAACAGTGATTTCAGGAGTAGATTCCATAGTGCCCCTTACCCATTTAGCCCATCCCCCCTCCCACACCCCCTCCAATAACCCTCTATTTGTTCTCTATATTTATGAGTTTCTTATGCTTTGTCCCCCTCCCTGTTTTTTTTAATTATTTTTGCTTCCCTTTCCTTATGTTCATCTGTTCCATGTCTTAACGTCCTCATATGAGTGAAGTCATATGATATTTATCTTTCTCTGACTAATTTCACTTAGCATAATACCCTCTAGTTCCATCCATATAGTTGCAAATGGCAAGATTTCATTCTTTTTGATTGCTGACACATCTTCTTTATCCATTCGTCAGTTGATGGACATTTGGGCTCTTTCCGTACTTTGGCTATTGTTGATAGTGCTGCTATAAACATTGGGGTGCATGTGTCCCTTCGAATCAGCACACCTGTATCTCTTGGATAAATACCTCGTAGTGCAGTTGCTGGGCCATAGGGTAGTTCTATTTTTAGTTTTTGAGGAACCTCCATACTGTTTTCCAGAGTGGCTGCACCAGCTTGCATTCCCACCAACAATGCAAAAGAGATCCTCTTTCTCCGCATCCTCGCCAACATCTGTTGTTGCCTGAGTTGTTAATGTTAGCCATTCTGACAGTTGTAAGGTGGTGTCTCATTGTGGTTTTTATTTGTATTTCCCTGATGTGTGATGTTGAGCTTTTTTTCATGTGTTGGTTGGCCATCTGGATGTCTTCTTTGAAAAGTGTCTATTCATGTCTTTTGCCCATTTCTTCACTGGATTATTTGTTTTTTGGGTGTTGAGTTTGGTAAGTTCTTTATAGATTTTGGTTACTAAACTCTTTATCTGATATGTCGTTAGCAAATATCTTCTCCCATTCTGTTGGTTGCCTTTTAGTTTTGCTGATTGTTTCCTTCGCTATACAGAAGCTTTTTATTTTGATGAGGTCCCAGTAGTTCATTTTTGCTATGATTTGCTCACATAACCCTTCTATCCCTGTTTCTCTCTCTTCCTCTTCTGGGACCCCTATGATTCTGATGTTGTTCCTTTTTAATGAGTCACTGATTTCTCTAATTCTTAAATTGTGCTCTTTTGCCTTAATCTCCCTCTTTTTTTCTGCTTCATTTTTCTCCATACGTTTGTCCTCTGTATCGCTAATTCTCTGTTCTGCCTCATCCTTCCTTGCCGCCGCAGCATCCATTTGTGATTGCAGCTCAGTTATAGCATTTTTTAATTTTATCCTGACTAGTTTTTACTTCTTTTATCTCTGCAGAAAGGGATTCTAATCTATTTTCGACTTCAGCTAGTATTCTTATTATCGTGATCTGAATTCTGGTTGAGACATCTTGCTTGTATCTATGTTGGTTAAGTCCCTGGCTGTTGTTTCCTCCTGTTGTTTCTTTTGGGGTGAATTCCTTAGTTTCATCATTTTCAGGGGAGAAAAGGAATTAATGAGGTAGAAAAAAATTAAAATTAAAAAAATTAAAATTAAAAAAGATGAAAATTAAAAAATTAAAAACACACACACACATACAAAATTGAATAAATGATGCTATATCCTAGGTGTGTTTTGGTCTGGTTGTTGAATATGGCTTGATAGATTAGAGAAAAAAGGGGAAAGAAGAAAAAAAAAGGAAATCATTTGAAAATTTGAAAAAAAATGAATACACTGAAGTAGACTAAAATGAAATGATGGAAGTACACTAGAATTTGAAAAAATTTACACAAAAGTAAAAAATATAGTAGAAAAAAGTTAAAAACATTTAAAAATTTGTTTAATGTTTATTTATTTTTGAGACAGAGGGAGACAGAACACGAGTGAGGGAGGTGCAGAGAGAGAGGGAGACAAAGAATCTGACACAGGCTCCAGGCTCTGAGCTGTCAGCACAGAGCCTGATGCAGGGCTTGAACCCATGACCATGAGATCATGACCTGAGCTGAAGTTGGACTCTTAACCGACTGAGCCACCCAAGTGCCCCTAAAGAAAATATTTTTAACAAAAATTAAAAATAAAGATGATTTTTTTTCTCTTTCTGTATTCAAGAAAAAGAAAAGAAATGAAGAAGAGTAAAAACAAAAAAAGAAATCATTTGAAAATTTGAAAAAATGAATACACTGAAGTAGACTAAACATGATGGAAGTAAAATAGAATTTGAAAAGTTTACACAAAAGTAAAAAATACAGAAAAAAAATTAAAGAAAAATGTTATTAATAAAAATTGAAAATAAAAATGAATTTTTTCTTTCTGTATTTAAAAAAAAGAAAAATGAAAAAGAAAAAAAGAAAGAAAATTGAATAGATGGACCTACTAACAGACTGAAATACGACTGAAATTACTTTGTTTTCCCCTAGAAGTCAGACTATGAAGCACTTTACATAAGCTAAGCAGGTGGTGAGACTTGTGTTCTTGAAGAGTGAAGTTTGCCCAGTGGGGCGGGGCTTAGTGTGACGGCTCTGTTCTCTACTAGATGGTGCTGCTAGCCTACTGGGGTGGATTGTTGTGGTGTCCTCAAGTGCATATGTACATGTGCGGGAGCAGTGAAAATGGCATCCCTCAGCTACTCAACTCTAGTATTGGAATTCTCTTCTCCCTGATCAGCAATTGTGCACCCATCCTTTGTCTTCAGCTTTCATCCACTCCCCTCTTTTACACCCTCCCTGACCAAGCCCCAGGTAGTACTTTTTATCTCAGATAGGGCTGTGTTCCCCAGCCCCTTCTAAGAGACCGTGGCTTTGACTGGTTCCGCCCCTCTGCGGGAGGGTCTCACCGAGCAATGGCCGAATGCTTGCCACACCCAAGAAAGTCACAGGACCGTGTTGATGCTGAAGCTCAGAGACTGTGGCCAGGTGCCAGCTCACCCCAGAAAAAGTTTGTGAGATAGTGTAGCTGCAGCATTTCAGGGATTATGGAAAATCACAACACACATTTGGAACCAGGCTTCACCCTTAACAACCTTGTTCCAGCACCAGCGAATGTGGCTGTTCTCTGGGATCTGCTGGGCCCAGGTTTCCTGACAGCCTCTCCCAAATGTCCTTCCAGCAGTGGAACCTTCCAGCAGCTTCTTCCCCTGTGGCCCAAGAACCTTCTGGACCCCACCCTGCTCCTGGGGATTCACTCTTCCCACCAGAGCACCACCAGGTATCAAGCTGCAGAGTTGCAGACTTTGTGCTCTCCTTGTTTACAGTCTTAATGGAATTTAAACCCTCTCCTTTCTCCTTTCTCCCTTTTTAGTTCAGTCCCTGTGGCTGTTTCTAATTTTCCACCTTCTCTCCAGCTGCTTTTGGGGAGGGGTGCTTTTCCTGTATTCTGTCCACCATCTCTGTCCTCTTTCTGCATTCAAAAGCACCTCCCTGCCCTCCATGGCTTCTCTCTCCCCAAGTTCAGCTCTCTGTGCTGCTGTGTACTGGCTGAGTTCTTTGGTTCTGGTTGTGCAGATTGTTGTGTTAATCCTCAGATGAGTTTTCTAGGTGTGCAGGATGGTTGAGTGTTGGTCTGGCTGTATTTCATGGATGCAAGACACACAAAAACTTCCATGCTGTTCTGCCATCTTGGCTCCCTCAATGTAAGGATACTTTGATAAGCATTTGAACTTTAGATTAAAAGTGACTTCATAGCCATTTTATCTTTTAAATCATTAGATTTCCCCCCATGTTATTAGCAAGCAAGATATTCCTTCTTCCACATCATGTTTATAATACAAATACCTACAATTAATGTAATAGTTATCCCTGCATATAAATTCAGGGTATTTTGCTTCTGAAATGTCTCATTGGTGAGATGGTTCAGTGGGTGAGAATCGTACACAGGTCTTTGCTAATTTCAGCACTTACCACATCTTATCACACCTAATATTCTCAATGAAATCATTAATCAGTATACTGTTCTTGTCAACATCTGTACTAGAGCTTTTCAATATGATGACTCATACCTTCCTACTATTTGGCGTTGATCATAAATCACAACTTTAAGGTATAATCAATTAAGCCATTAGGAAGATAACTAGTTGGACACCTATTCAACTCAAAATGGCCTATTTTATCTATAAAGGTATTTCTTTACGGCATAATTTTAATACCCTCTTTTAGAAGATAATCTAATGTGCTTACCCCTTTATGGTTGGGATATTTTACGCTTACTATTATTGTTTTCCCAAAGATTTAATATTATTTCTGATTTTTTCTTTATTAAAAAAATTATTAAAAAAATTTTTTTTACTGTTTATTTATATTTGAGAGAGAGAGAGAGAGAGAGAGAGCGAGAGAGCATGAGTGGGGGAGGGGCAGAGAGAAGGAGACATAGAATCTGAAGCAGGCTCCTGGCTCTGAGCTGTCAGCACAGAATTTGATGCAAGGCTCAGATTCACAAACAGCGAGATCATGACTTGAGCCAAAGTCAGATGCTTAACTGACTGAGTCACTCTAGCACCCCTGATTTTTCTTTCTTTAAAGGTTTATCTATTTATTTTGAGAGAGATAGCATAGGTATGAGCTTGTGCATGTGAGCTGCGGAGGGGGCAGAGGGAAAGAAGAGAGAGAATCCAGGATCCGCGCTCTCAGCACAGAGCCAGATGCAGGGCTCAGTCCCATGAACTGTGAGATCATGACCAGAGCAGAAATAAGAAGTCAGACGCTCTACTAACTAAGCTACCCATGCATCTGTTTATGATTTTCTTAAAGCTCACAAGCTTTGAGAACTCTTTAGAAACTTTACACAGGGTCCTGGGATCTACTATTCTGACTTGGGCAATTTGAGCACATTAAGAGAGCCGGAAAAATGAAGGGGGTTAACATCTCTGAATGAGGCTGTGTCAAACACCATGATAAGATCTTTGTACCATGTTGTTTAAGTTTTTTAATGCCTAGGACATTATTATGTTTCCCAGAGGAAAAAGCTGCAGATTTGAATATTAATAATCTGCATGAGGTAGCAATAGTAGTAAGGATTTTTACTTACTACCCAGGCCTATGCTTTAAAACATTGAAGCAGTTAGCCTTTCAACTCTAGAATTCACTTTATTTTCCCCAATGTCTCTGACTCCCCCACCCCCCTGCTTTGTATTCATCTGAGGTCACAAATTACATAAGGCGTTTTACTTTTTATTATTTATTAACAAAACATCTTTGGCCTCAAGGATTGAACTAATCACTATTTTGTAGAAGTTGTACCATATTACCTGCTCACTGCACAGGTCCTCTAGTTCCTCTACATCCTAGCTAACACTTTTAATTCAAGCCATTGCAATATGGGTATTGTGGTTTCTCATTGTGGATATAATTTGGATTTACCTAATGATTAATGATGTTGGCTCTTTTTTATGTGGATATCTGCCTTCCATGTACCTTCTCTGATAGAGGGAAAGTAATCACTAAATATTTTGCACTTTAAAAAAATTGCATTGTTTTCTCATTAGGCTTTGAGAATTCTTTATTTACTTTGGATACAAGTCTATGGTCAGATACATGATTTACAAAATTTTTTCCATGTCTGTTGCATAACTTTTTGTTCTTATAGCCATACCTTTTGGAGAGAAGTTCCATATCCTGAAAAGTCTCTCAATGCCGTAGGCTGAGGCAGTCACAGTGCTCACTTCACTCATATGGTTCCTGTTTCTTTAAAAAAATTTTTTTAATGTTTATTCATTTTTGAGAGACAGAGGGAGACAGAGCATGAGTGAGGGAGGAGCAGAGAGACAGGGAGACACAGAATCCGAAGCAGGCTCCAGGCTCTGAGCTGTCAGCACAGAGGCTGACGTGGGGCTTGATCTTACTGACTGTGGTATCATGACCTGAGCTAAAGTTGGACACTCAACCAACTGATCCAGCCAGGTGCCCCAATGTCTCAATCATCACTTTTGTTTGTTGCTTGATACTCAGTGTCTCGTATATTTTGTTTGCTTCTTTGATTGTTTCATTTGAGAGGGTAAATCCAGTCCTTATTTCTTCTTCATGGATGGAAGCTAAAATCCACTGATCCACATGAATGTTTTTAGAGACTCTTTTCTTTTCATCAAGAGGATTTGTAAGTATTTTGTCAGAATTTAATCTCTGTAAGACACTTACTCCCTTATAATATATCATTTCTTTTAGTCCTTTCCCCCACCATTGGAAACTCACCTCCAGCCTAAAGCAAAACAATGTCACCTTATGATCCAAGTGAGATTTTTTTTCTTCTCCCCAGATGCTACAGCCCACTAACTTTAGAGGACATCTATACACCAGGAGGCTTGTGCCTTATACCCAGGTTCACACAGCATCTTAAGCTTCTTTTTTGCCCATCCTCTTTGAAGCATTTTTTCCCTTTGGGGGAAAAGATATTTTCCTCTATCTACCCATATCTAAGTTTCTGAATATTTCAGGCTTTTTTTTTTTCATCAGACTTCTGCTTTTTCTATACAATGTCTTCCTTGGTTTATCTAGATCTATCTATATGAAGGTACTCTAAAATTATTTCTCTTTTTTTGATCTTTCCTTGAGAATCAGTCATCTATCCAGTGCTGACTTAACCTCTCCATTTGACTGTCTACATCTCAACTTAATCTTGATACTTCATTCTTTTTTTTTTTAACATTTATTTTTTAGAGACAAAGAGAGACAGAGAATGAGCAAGGGAGGGGCAGAGAGAGAGGGAGACACAGAATCGGAAGCAGGCTCCAGGCTCCAAGGCATCAGCACAGAGCCTGACGCGGGGCTTGAACTCACGGACCGTGAGATCATGACCTGAGCTGAAGTCGGACGCTTAACCGACTGAGCCACCCAGGCGCCCCAGGTACTTCATTCTTAGCACTGATTTTTTCCTCTCAGCCTCTGCCCAGTCAATTAGAAAACCTCATGGGCTCTACTCTAAAATAGTTCAAGAATTGGACCACTTTTGTAGAAGTCTTTCCACTTCAACTTTGCCTCTGTATTAATTCAACCTCATAATAACCAACTGTTCTTTTAAAACCTACATTGTATCACATTGTTGCCCTGATGGCAATGCTTTGATGGCTTCTTGTTACACTTAACAGTAAAAGCCAAAAAGCCTTTACCTGGTTCACAACACCATGCCTATTTCACCTTTCCCTTCTTTACTACCTCACTTTGGTAAGCTATCACCTTACAAGACATTTTCTGTCTTGTGAATGGGCCAAGCTTTTCTTTTCTAAGTATCTTGGTGCTGTTTTCTGTGTTAACCTCCATGTGCTCACAAGTCTTCTTCCTCCCTGTTATCTAAGTCTCTGCTCATGTGTCACTTCCTTAAAGAGAATTGCTCAGACTGCTCAGATTTCCTTCTGTAAAATAACCTCATCATACCACAAACCCACCTTTCCACTGTTATCTTTGGTTTTCTTTCTAGCATGATCTAAAATTATCTCATCATAAGTATTTGTCCTTGCTGACTTTTTTCCCAAAGAAAAATGGAGGAAAAACTTTATTCTTTTTTTCCCTTACTTACCTGGTGCCTAAAACAGTGCTTGGATAAATACACATTTTTGAAAAAAAATGGAGGTAATGTTTTCTTAGTGACTTGAATTTATTTACTAAATCCCAAGCCATGTCATGTTCATTATTAGGCTTCTGTATTTATTAAATTTTGATGTCATGGTCACTTGCTCCTGGTATTTCTGCTATTTTCTCTTCCTTCCTTATGTGGTAGATTTGTTGCAAAGATAACCCCAGTTCTTCCATGTATCTGGACTTGATATTTCCTATGTGCCTTTGTAGTTCCTTCCATCATGATTTGGTCTTTCTCCATGCTTTCTATTTGAGTTGAACTTGTGTGGTTTTGGTCACTAGACAGCAGCTGAAGTGATAATCTTCCAATTTTGAGTAAGGGACTAAAAGGTCTTATGTGCTTTTGTCCTTTCTGCCTCATACCCCTTTCTTGCCATTGGAACAAGACTGAGGTAGCCTGCTAGAGGATGAAAAAGACCCAAGAGGAGAGTCTGATTTTTGGGGTGTGCTGTCCTGGACCACCATTGAGCTAGCTGGGTGCCAGACATATAGGAGTGTTCAGCCAAAATTATGAGAAGTGCTTACCTGATGCACAGTTGATAACAAAGGAATGAACACACCATAACAGAAACAATCACTCATTCCACACATAGATTTGTTAACACTAATTGCTCATTTTTTTACGTACATGAGTTTGGGGGCCATGTGTTACATGGTAATATAACTTACTGATATATTCTCATTTCTGCTTTCTCTTTAAGAATCAAATAGCAATTCTTATATAAACAATTTAATGGATTTCTGTAAAGATTATGCTTTGTTAATATACAGTATTTGAAAATTATACTTGTTATATATGTTAGGATCTCAAGCTCATTTTTTTGTTCTCATGTTCTGTATATTTTCCTCTTAAGTTCCATGGTAGCAGGAACTAGATCTCTTGTTTACCCCAGCAACACATAGTTCAGTGCTTATGACATGATGAATGTTTAGATATATCCTTATAGAAGCAATAAAAAAATGAATAAGTATGTGTTCTTAGTCTTCTCCTAAGTTATTTTTCTAAATAATAATTCATATTTCAGTGGCAATATGATGCTTTCTATTGTATCTAGTTTGGCATTTTTTTCTTCTTCTGAATTTATTTATTTAAAAATGTTTATTAGCTCTAGTTTTCACTAATGAGCAAAACAGCCAAGGTTGCAGCCCTCATGAAACTTGGAATGGGTTGTAGAAGATTTTAAATATATGCAATGAGAATTATTGTAAGTAATACACATTTATTAGTTTTCTTTAATAATCTTTTACCTCATATGGTAAGTTATTACATGTATTAATTTAAACAGATCTTCTACTGGCCTCTGAACATAATGGTTGATAGTGCTTCTTAGATTACCTTCTTCCTTTGTCCATTTCAGTTTCATATTCCAGTGTATTTCTTTCTGTTCATTTGTTCACAAATCTATTCTTTAAAGCATAGCATACTGCTCAGTGTTGTCAAGTTATACAGTTGGATGGACTTCTCTTTACCTTCAGTAATACTCTTCCTTTTATTATATACATTTATACGTTCTATCTTAAGCCACCTTAAGTGGCAGATGAGAATTCTGGAAAGGAGAAACTGGAGTAACTTCAGGCGATAGTGATCACAGAAATGTGTATGGTGGGAGAGGGCTGAGAGTTACATGCGATGATGTCTAGAGGCTTCCTCTAGCATCTGGGCTACAATAGTAGTTCCATTTCTTCCCACCAGAGAAAGCCCCTTGAGACCTCTAACAAACCCTGGGGCTCAGGATCTATGCAGAAAGGGACATAATTGTTGCTGGTGCTCAGGAGAATCCTCCTATAAATAAAGGGTCTTGAAGAAGGTGAATAAGCAAGTATAACTTGAAGGAGAAGAAAGTAAGTGGTGACTGAAATCCTTTTTCACCTTGACATTCAGAGCTACAAATTTTCCTTAAACTCAGTTTGACTCAGTTGTTGGCCATTTCAAGGTGACTTCTCCTGTAGGAGTTTATCTGGTTTTAATCTCAGAAAAGCAAAAAGAGCCCAAATCCTTTTCTTATTGTCTCAAAATCCTACTGATACATTGGCATGTATCAAAAATGGATCAAAACTTCCTTGATTTAAGAATTGGAAAGAAATATCATGATCTAAAGCTTTCCTATACACTTAGAAATCTGTGTGCTTTATTAAAAAAATTAAGGAGCTGATATTAAAATTGGCCTTTTTCTTATAAAGTGACTTCTGCTTGAGTCTATATGCATGGACTGTACTATTACCTCAATAATATTTTTATTCGTACATACATTTATAGTTCTTGCTTTAACCTGCAACTAAAAGCTCCAGAAAATTAAGAAGCTGTTAATTAAGAAGAAATTTGGGGAATTCTATTATCCAGAAAATTTATGGGATAAAAGTACAGTGTTTGTTATTTTTATAACACCTTTTCCTTATTTTCATCTAAGTTTCCCATCTAATGTGATATTTTTATCTTTCTTCCTTCCTCTCTCCCTTCCTTTCCCTCTCCATCTTTCCTCTCACCCTCCCTCCTTCTCTCCTTCTTTTCTCCCTTCCTTTCCTTCCTTCTTTTTTTACTTTCTCTCTTTTCTTTTCTTTCTTCTTTCTTCATATGGATCAGACTCTGCTAAATATCATCAGAATGTACTGATAAGACCAAGCTGTTGCCTGTATCTTTTTGTAGTTGACAATTTAGCAAGAAATACATTACTCAGGACTAGTGATTCCTGTAAAATAACACTGCACATAAATCTACCATTTATGATTATGGCTAGTGATATTGAAGAGATCACACACAGGTGAAACAACATCCAGTTCATTGTAAAGAGGAGGCTTTGCAGAAATAATACTAAGTGTACCATTTTTGTGTTTTAAAGTTTTAAATGATTTCATATGCATTTTGTTTCATTAATCTAGCATCACTCTGAGTCGACAGGATGTTTTTATGGATTTGCATTGTTATCTTAGCTAAGCTAAGTCTACTTTTTCTACACTTTCCTTCCCTGTGTAGTTATGGATTAATGTAGGACATAAGAGTCAGTTTGCATTAGAGTTGAAAAGTGGGAGTGAAGCACTGGACATATTCTTTTAATAATCATAAGGTTGGTACAGGAATTCTAGTACTGTTTCAGCTCATAAATGTCACTTATCTGTTGGCTGACCTTACTGGCATGAGGTAGCAGCCAGGTCCATAGCTCCTTCAACTACTGTCAGATCCTGTGTCACCTCTTCTGACTCATAGATCTTCATAAAAAAGGTACCAGCTTCACCTGCAGGTAACCTGTATCATCAAAGCTGGGGGCATGAGGGTGGTGGCAAAATATCCACACAGGTTCTATTATATCCTGTGGATCCCAGTTTGTCCTTGCTTTCCCCCATTTTATATCTTTCCTTCCCAACTGCTGGCATCAGTTCCCAGAACCAAAGGCACAGATAACAGCCCTGCATGAACTGTGTAACCAGTTCCTAAATGGTATAAAGTTAAATTCCTATAATAAATCCCTTATTCTATATCACTTATAGTAGTTCAGCTTCTCTGACAGATACTTAGCTGACAGAGAGATATCAGTAGGCTACATTTGTAGATGAAGAACTGGAATCTCAGAAAAAATTACATAGTTCGTAAGTGACAGACATGGATCCAATCCGGGCCAATATAAATCCATGTACTATAATAACTTGATGAATTAAGAGATTAGGGTGGAGGGGAATGGACTGGGAAACTTTCTGAAGGTGCTGGAGTTATTAGTTATATTATCAAAACTGGAATTAGAGGTCATATACATAAAGAAGAATTAGATCATGAATATAATTCATACTTCTGAGCTTTCATGTTTAATATCTCTGGTGAATTCTCTTTTCTTCTCTTGGATTGCTGCTACCATTTTTACTTTCCTCTAATCATATTCTAGTCTCTATCAGGATTTGAACTTGAGTTTCTACTTTAAACAGCAATTCTTCCTTGCAATATCTTCTCAGAAACAGCTCTATTCCTCTATATTTACTTATTGTTGTGATCCATGATATACATATTACTTATTGCTGAAAGATATGTGTGTGTGTGTGTGTGTGTGTGTGTGTGTGTGTGTGTACACACACATATCATTCTCATTTTAATTTTAGATTATCAATTTGGACATGGCATTCAGGTTAGGAAGTTTCATTAGATAAGAAGAACAAAGAAATAACGCAATTCCTATTGCATGCTGGTAGACAGTTTTCAATGGAACGTTTAATCCTCATTTCTAGTAGAACACATAGAGACAAAAGCAATTTCTTCAAAAACAGGAGAAAGAGATAGTAGATCCACTTTTTGGAAGACAGTGCTTTGACTTTTCAATGTATTTCCAGTTCAATTTATTCCCAAATCATTGGTCTTGGATAATAAATGATTCTAAATACATTTTACAGTTTGACATAAAACTTAGAAATACTGGTTCAATTTATCATTTTATTCTAGTTATTTAATTAAATATTATAAATATTAAAAAGTACTGAACAATGACCAATGTTTACCACAGGGGGAAAAACAAATATATGTATCTATCAGAGTTTGGTACCATAGTTTTATAATGAGTAATCTCTTACCTTAAATATAGTACAAAAATGAACGGAATAAAATTTAAGATTAAGACAAATAATTCTTATAAATAGGCCTGTATGCCTTTCTGAAAGCAAATTTAATAATTAGTAAATGATTAGCCTGAGAAAGACAGCTAGATGCAAAATCTACACTACTTAGCAATCATTTTTGAAATCATGTTCTGTGTCAGGAATTGTCGTAGGTCCTGGTCCTGGTCCAATGAAAGTCACACCTGGTCCCTGTTCTTTGCCCCTGGATAGCAAAGGGGTACCTAAACACTTGAGTTGTTCAATGTGTACAGGCTATGATTGGTAGAGATGTGCTCAGATAAAGTGAAGAGCTTGAGGAGCCTAGTCCATAACTCTCAAATGGACCAGAGAAGAAATAGGGATAAGTCCAGGCCTTGAAACATAGAGGTTAGTCTATGCTTCAAGTCAAGTGGGATTACAAGATGAGAAAAGTCAATCTATGAAGAAAAAGAAAGAGAACTCAATTTCTCTGAATCTAATGCCTTATGTACTACGGTGGAATATGAATTCTAATAGTGGGAGATGGTTCCTGAACTAAAATCCTGGCAAGATGTTCTGGGTGATTATTAACTCACATTCCTAGTTCTTCTCCCTCCCATCCCTTAGTATCAAAGTGCCACAAAACAGTGCTAATTGAGATCCAAGTTGCATGAATCAGATCAGAGAACTGAAACCTTTATCCCAAAGGACTCTACCATTTTGGTGGTATGGGTTATAGGGAAGCATATTGAACAGTAAAGCTATCTGGTGCACATTGCTAACTGGAAAACAAAAAGGGTTTAAATTCCCTGTTAGTGGCAGTAAAGCCAATGCTCAGTAACTCATTTGGAATTCATTTTTCATCAGTGAGGATTTAGGCAGCAGATACAGCACACATCACTTTAAGTGAGAGTACTCATACTCACCTTCCCTCACCCCAACAAATACACTCACAATAATGAACCAGAATTTATGTGAATCATGTGAATTTAATGGAAGAAATGACAGTAAAATAGCATTTAGTTTTGCCAGTAGAAACTCTGGCTAGAAACGGATTTCTTTGGAAAAAACAAAACAAAACACGGGGCACCTAGGTGGCTCAGTTGGTTAAGCAACTGACTTCCGCTCAGGTCATGATCTCACAGTTTGTGAGTTTGAGCCCTGTGTCAGGCTCTGTGTTGAAAGTTCAGGGCCTGGAGTCTGCTTCGGATTCTGGGTCTGTCTCTCTCTGCCTCTCCCCCTGCTCGTGCCATCTCCCCCTCTCCCCTCTCCAAAATAAACATTACAAAAAAAATTTTTTTGAATGTATAAAGTCCTTCAGTCTCCTAGCTTTGGCAACTATAAACCAGTAAGGGGGAGGGAAAGAAGGGGAGAAAGAGAGAGAGAGAGAGAGAAAGAGAGAGAGAGAGAGAGAGAGAGAGAGAGAGATTTTTTTTCCTTTTCCTTTTGCTGTTTGACCTTGTAGAGTTGCAGAAGTTAAATGGAGCACAGGTTGGGAACATCCATTGTTCTCATCCCAGCTGCTCTGAACTCATAGAGCACATTGTCAGTGAAATGGAAAAGAAATTAGCAGCTCATTTTGTGCAACGTGAACTTTCTCTCTCTGTCTCACTCATGCTTGATGGGCACACTCTCTTTGATAAATCAGTCCTTACGCCTTATTGCCATGCAAGAATTGGAAGTAAGAAATGTCAACAGCACTCCCCTGCTTTCATTAGAACTAACCAAGGTTTTCATCTGCCAAGGTAGTAGTTAACTTTTATTCAGATGCCGCCTGTTTTGAGGGAATCAAGTTGAGAGGGCAATTAGGAAGATAAGGGAGGACAGATTGCTCAAATGCCCCAAACTATGAGGCATTGAAATAGTTACAGGCTCTCTGTGAAAGCTGTGGCTGTGGTAAAGGGCTGATTCTGCATTCTATTGTGAGGAGATTGTACCTCACTGCACACCTCTGGCCTCCTTGCACACAGAGTTCAATTAACAGTTAAGGAAGAGTTCAAATAGATTTTAAAATTTAGTCATTTTTGAGACCTTCATAGAAAAATTTAACTTGGTCATGTTTTTAGCTAGCCAAAAACGAAAAGAAAAGAAAAGAAAGTCAGCAGGAGCTAGCTGAATGTGCAGATGTGGCATCATTGGAGCATCTAGAGATGAGAGCAGGCTCAGTATCTGCTGAATAGCCAGCGGTTCCAGGACAGTAAAGGCTGTTTTAAGGTCATAGGAATCACTTTCAAAATGCAGTGCATTGGCAATAGCAAATATTCAGGAAAAATTGGTGCTCAACAAAGACGGAAGGTCAGCATATCTAGGAAATTTTTTTTAAGTGAATATGTTTCTTTGTAAATTTGCATTCCATGAATAATGCCTTGGAAAAGGTGACCTTCTCTAGCAATCTTGTATAGGCCCACTATTCTTAGCCACCGCATTCTGGGTCTTCAAGTACTTATCCTTTAAATGTCAGAAAAGTTGATCTTTCTGCAGCTATGCCAAAATCTGTTTGGGCCCACTGGCAAGAGAGAATATTTGGGAAAGAAATAAATGGCCCATGGATTTGGATGACTCCAGACCCATGAGATTTGGGATATCTTGTTTCACTTCTTTATTGTATGTGAATTGGGCAGACCTGACCAGAACCTTGTTCCTCATCAGCAACATCATAGCAATCATTTGTATCAGTTAGATTTTAGATTTGTGTGTGGGGCACTTGGGTGTCTTAGTAAATTGAGCATCTGTCTCAATTTTGGCTCAGGTCATGATCCCAGGGTCATGGTATTATGTTCTACATTGGGTTCCATACTGGGCATGGAGCCTGCTTGAAATTCTCTCTCTCTCTCTTTTTCTCTCTGTCTCTGTCTCTGTCTCTTTCTCTTCCTCTGCCCCTCTCCCCCACTCATACTCTCCCTCTTTCTCTCTAAAATTAAAAAATATAATAATAATAAAGAGAAATTATATTTGGGTGCATGTAATAGAGACCTGAATAATAAATCTAGAGCTAGGTCTTAACACTAAGCCACTATGGATCCAAGTTCCATTTGTCTTTATGCCTCATATTCCTTGGCATCCATATTTTTCCATTTGTAGACTCACAATAAAATAATGGTTCTTGGCATATTGCATATTGATTAATCAAATCACAGTTTCTAGAATATCATTATTCATTACAAATATGAGTAAGTCTTAAACCAAACAACAAATTTCCTTGCTAAGAACTTACAGTCTTATAGAATGTTAGTGGAGATACTCACCATAATAAACAAATAAATATTGGAAAAACCACCTGTACTTAAAGATATAAAGTATCAGCAACAAGGCTTGTATTGAATAATAGTTAATATTCTAATGCCTAGAGTAGTTCTTGGCATAAAATGATAAATAAATATTTATTAAAAGTAATTAGGGGCGCCTGGGTGACTCAGTTGGTTGGGCATCTGACTTCAGCTCAGGTCACAATCTCGCGGTCTGTGGGTTCGAGCCCCGCGTCGGGCTCTGGGCTGATGGCTCAGAGCCTGGAGCCTGCTTCCGATTCTGTGACTCCCTCTCTCTCTGCCCCTCCCCCGTTCATGCTCTGTCTGTCTCAAAAATAAATAAACGTTAAAAAAATTTTTTTGAAAAGTAATATCATTTTATTTATTTATTTATTTATTTATTTATTTATTTATTTATTCTTTATAGAATGTCTACTAAATGCCAGGAGCAATGCTAAGCCCTTAATGAGATAAAGAATCAAAGATTTTTATGAGAAAGAGGGATATCCATAATGATGAAAATATTAATCCATTAAGAAGCTATAACAATTATAACTGAACATCATTAACAATAGAGTCTCAAAATATATGAAAGAAAACTGACAGGAATGAGATGATAAATAGTCCATTAAATAGTAATAGTTGGAGAATTAAATACATTATTTATAATAATTGGTACAACAAAAACAGATAAAATTAACAAGGACATAAAAGACTTGAACAACATTATCAATCAGTTAGGCCTTTATGACATCTATGGAATACTTCACCCAAGAAGAGAAAAATACACATTTTCAAGTTCACATGGAATATTCTCCAGGATAGACCATATCTTAGACTATTTAACAAGTCTCAACAAGGAATGAATTCATGCGAAGTATATCCTACTGCTGTAATGGAATCAAATTAAAAATCAATAACAGAAATTGAGAACTACCATAACCTTTGGAAAAATAAACAGTGTACTTCTACATAACTAATGGGTGAAATAGATCACAAGAGAAATTAGAATATATTTTGAAATTAGTGTATATGAAATAAAATCATAATATAAGAGATGCAGTTAAATCAGTGCTTAGAAGAAATTTAGAACTCTCCCCACAGAGAAAGTTCATACCCAAAGTCTTAATAAATTCTACCAAATATGATAGAAGAAATAATATCAATCCTGTGCATACTCTTCCAGTAAATGGAGAAGAATGGAAAATTACTCAACACATTTTAAAAGGTCAGTGTTATCCTCAATATAACTATATAAACACTTCAAAAGTAAAGAACAGATAAATATCCTTAATGAATATAGACACAAAATGCTTCAACAAAATATTAGCAAATCTATAAAATAGATTATATACCGTAACCAAATGTGATTTATATACCAAGAATGCAAGGTTGGCTTAATATCTGAAAATCAGTGTGATGTGATACATCATATTAATAAGCAAAACTCCAAAAGGACTTTATCACCTCAATAAATGCAGAAAATTCATTTGAAAAAAAAATCCCAAAATCCATACATAAATAAAATTCTCAAAAACTAGAAATATAAAGGAACATTCTCAACTGATGAAAGACATCTGTGAAAAACCAATAGCTAAGTTTATACATAGTGGGAAAAATGAATGCTTAACTATAAAATCAGGAACAATGCAAGAATGTCCATATTTACCACTTATTTTTAATATTTTACTGGCTGTTTTTGCCATAGCTGGAAAATAAATAAATAAATAGATTCACAGGAAGTTGCAAAAATATTACAGGAGGTAACTGTTACTCACTGGTAACATCTTATACATCTATAGTGCAATATAAAACCAGGAAATTGACATTAGCATAACTTCAACTTATTCAGATTTCCTGGGTTGTACATGAACTTGTGTTTGTGTGTTTATTTCTATGAAGTTTTATCAGATACAGATTTGTTTAACCATTTCCACTATTAAGACGCAAAACTGCTCCCTAACCACAAAAATCTCCCTTGTGCTGTCCCTTTATAGTCAAGTATACCCTGCTGTCCCAACATCTTTAACCACTGGTCACCACTATTTTACTCTCCATTTCTGTAGTTTTGTCATTTGGATAATTTATATAAGTGGAATCATACAGTTTATACTTTTTGAGATGGACCTTTTTTTTTCTTTTCATTCAGCACAATTCCCCTAAGACATATTCAGTTTGTCAGGTGTATCAGTAGTCTGTTCCTTTTATTGCTGAATTATGTTTCATGATACGGATGCAGCACAGTTTGTTTAATCATTCCTCCATTGAATGACATTTGGGTACTTTCTAGTGTTTGGCTATAATAGATGAAGTGACTATGAACATCCATGTACAAACTTTTGTGTACATGTATATAAGCATAAACATGTGTTCAGGGTGAAGGTACCAAACTATTATCCAAAGGAATTGTATTCCTCCCCAGAACTTGTATTCATTCCCACAGGCAATGTATGATAAATCCTGTGTTTGACATTCTCACCAGCATTTATTTTTTTTAATCTGATGCTACAATACATATGATTGACATCTCTTTATGATTTTAAATTGCATTTCCCTAATGGCTAATGATGCTGACCATATTTTAATGTACTTGTTTGCCATATGTATATCTTCTTTGATAAAACAACTTTACATGTCTTATACCTATTTTCCAATTGGATTTTTGTTGTTATTGTTGTTTCTTTATTTTTACTGTTGAGTTTGGAGGGTCCTTTATATAGTCTAGATATGAGGCATTTGTCAGTTATAATGTTTGCAAATATTAACCCCAATCTTCAGCTTGACTTTTTATCTTCTTAACCAGAGCTTTTGCAGATCAAACATTTCTAATTTGATGAAGTCCAATTGAGCATATTTTTATGGCTTTTTATTTTTATGCAATGTTTAAGAATTCTACCTGTGCCTAGATCACCAAAATGTTTTCCTATGTTTTCTCCTAAAAGTTTATAGTTCTACATTTACATGTAAATCTGTTATATTTGGTATAAAATTGTTATATTTGGTATAAGGTGTGTTGTTAGGTTGGATTCAGTTTTATTTTTATATTTTTGCTTGTGGATATCTGATTATCTCAGCTCCATTTTTTTTGAAAAGAGTATACTTCCTTTGTTGAATTGCTTTTTCATCTTTGTCAAACATAAGTTGGTGTTTTTGTGTGGATCTGCTGTTATGGATTTTATCTCGTTTTATTGATGATCTTAGTGATTATCTCACCACTAATAGCACCCTGTCTTGAACACTGTAGCTATATTGTAAGTCTTAAAAATCTGGTAAAGTGAGGGGCGCCTGGGTGGGTCAGTTGGTTAAGCGTCCGACTTTGGCTCAGGTCATGATCTCATGGTTTGTGAGTTCCAGCCCCGTGTCGGGCTCTGTGCTGACAGCTCAGAGCCAGGTGCCTGGTTCAGATTCTTGTCTCCCTCTCTCTCTGCCCCTCCCCTGCTCGTGTTCTGTCTCTCTCTGTCTCAAAAATAAATAAAATATTAAAAACCAAATCTGGTAGAGGGATTCCTGTTTTTAATTTTTTTTTTTTTACCAAATTGTTTCACCTCTTCTAATTCCTTTGCATTTCCATACAGATTTCAGAATAAGCTTATTTACGTGAAAACTCTTGCTGGAATTTTGATAGGAATTATAATTAATTAATAAATTAAATTACAGAATTGTCATAAATCATGTTTCCAATCACAGTACATCTCCATTTATTTGATTTCTTTCATCAGAGTTTTGTAGTTTTAAGCATACAAGTCCTGATCATGTTGTGTTAAATCTATATCTAAGTGTTTTATATTGAGTAATTGAAAATTGAATTTTGTTTTATTTGGGTTTCCAGATGTTCATTGATAGTTTATAGAAACACAGTTGATTTTTCTATGTTAATATTATACCCTATGACCTTGCTCAAGTCATTTATCAGCTCTAGAATTGCTGTTTTAATATTTTGAGATATTCTACAGAGACCATCATGTCAGCTGCACATAGGGACAGCTTTATTTCTTCCTTTACAATCTACATGTTTTATTTCCTTTTCTTGCCTTATTGCACTGGCTAAGACTTCTGATTTTTTTTATCCTATTAATAAAGTGGATTGGCTGATTTTTGAACATTGAATCAGTCTTGCATCCCTGAAATAAACCCAACTTAGTTGTGATATATCATTACATTAAATTTAATCATTTGTTGAAAAGTTTGCATCTGTGTTCATGGGGGATATTGAGCTATAGTTGTCTTTTTTTTTTCTTTACTTTTCTTTCATTTTGGTATCAGAATAATATACCTTATATAATTAAGTTTGATACTCTCCTCCCCTTTCTCTTTTCTGGAATAGATTATATATAATTATTGATAATTCTTCTTCAAAAGTGTGGTAGATGTGGTGTTGGGTGGCTCAGTTGGTTAAGTGTACAACTCTTGATTTCAGCTCAAGTCATGATCTCACAGGTCATGGGATGGAGCCCCACAATGGGCTCTGCACTTACAGCATGGAGCCTGCTTAGGATTCTTGCTCTCTGCCCCTCCTCCACTCATGCTCTCTCTCCTTCTCAAAATAAATAAATAAACTTAAAAAAAATGTGGTATAATTCTTCAGTGAAAAAAATCTGGGCTTTGAGATTTTCCTTTTAAGAATTTATTGATTGTAATTTGACTTCTTTAATGATTATAGTATTATTCAAATTACTTGTTTTATATTAGATTAATTGTGGTAGTTGATGCTTTTCATGTAATTGCTGTTTCATTTAAGTTGTCAAATTTAAGTGTATAATCTTGTTTATAGTATTCCTTTATTATCCTTTTTATGTCTTTGTAATCTACAGTGATGACCACTACTTAATTCCCGAAATTGGTAATTTGTGTTAGGCTCTCTTTTTTGTCAGTCTTGATAGAGGTTTGTCGATTTTATTGATCTTTTCAAAGAACCAGCTTCTTGTTTTATTTATTTTCACTATTATTTGTCTGTTTTCAATTTAATTAATTTATACTTTTTATTATTTCTTTCATTGGGCTTGCTTTGGGTTCATTTGCTTTTTTCAAAAAAATACTAATGTGGGAGCTTATATTATTGATCTGAGACATCTCCTCTTTTATAAACTGCACACTGTATTATAAATTTTTTCCTCAGTAATGTTTTAGCTGCATTCTACAAGTTTTGATTCTTCATGTTGTATTTTCATTTTTATTTAGCTCATTGCATTTTTAATTTTTTAATTTAATTTTTAAAAAAATTGCTTACAACTTCTGTTTGACCCACAGGTGTTTTAGAGGTATGTTATTTAATTTTCAAGTATTTGGAGATTTTCTTCTTAATTGTCTGTTATTGATTTATAGTTTGATTTCATTGTGGTAACGGGACCCACTCTCATGATTTCAATTATTTTAAATATGCTGAGATTTGTTTCCTGACCCAGAATATGGAAAGTAATATTTATTTAGCAAAATTATAAACTATAAATTATTGATACATGTAATATGAACCATAGTTATCAATTGAAGCAAGGAAACAAATGAATGATGTAAAGAATAATGTAAGGAATGTAAGGAAAACAGTCTGTTTTGACATTGAATCATAAAAAATAGTTTGTCAGCTTCTTGATCTTGCTATAAATATCATAAATAATTTGGATAGTGTTTTCTGTATCACAAGTATGAGTGCAAAAAGAAGGCTTAATTGCTGGAAGTTTTCAGTGGCTGTATCAGTTTTTCTTTTTCAACATCTGCTTTTCTTTTTTTTAAATTTTTTTAATGTTTATTTATTTTTGAGACAGAGACAGAGCATGAATGGGGGAGGGTCAGAGAGAGAGGGAGACACAGAATCTGAAGCAGGCTCCAGGCTCTGAGCTGTCGGCACAGAGCCTGACGTGGGGCTCGAACCCATGAACCATGAGATCATGACCTGAGCGGAAGTCAGAGGCTCAACCGACTGAGCCACCCAGGTGCCCCATTAAAAAAAAATTTAAATGTTTTTTTATTTTTGAGACAGAGACAG